>NW_024607627.1:10000-22500 GCF_018296145.1 Oncorhynchus tshawytscha | reverse complement strand
CCCCTTGACTTTTTCCACATTTTGTTATGTCACAGCCTTATTCTACAATTGATTAAATACTTGTTTCTCCTTATCAATCTACACACAATACCCCACAATGACATCACAATACCCCACAATGACATCACAATACCCCACAATGACATCACAATACCCCACAATGACATCACAATACCCCACAATGACATCCCAATACCCCACAATGACAAAGCGAAAACAAGTTTTTACGAAGCAAAAACATGTTATTTTAGAAATGTTTGCAAAATAATTCAAAAAAGTTAAAATGAAATACCTGATGTATGTAAGTCTTCAGACTCTTTGCTATGAGGCTCTAAATTGAGCTCAGGTGCATCCTGTTTCCATTGATCATCCTTGAGATGTTCCTACAACTTGATTGGAGTCCACCTGTGGTAAATTCAATTGATTGGACATGATTTGGAAAGGCAAGCACCTGTCTGTATAAGGTCCCACAGTTGACAGTACATGTCGGAGCAAAAACCAAGCCATGAGGTCAAAGAAATTGTCCGTAGAGCTCCGAGACAGGATTGTGTCGAGGCTCAGATATGGAGAAGGGTACCAAAACAATTTGGCAGCATTGACGGTCCCCAAGAACACAGCGGCCTCCATTATGCTTAAATGGAAGAAGTTTGAAACCACCAAGACTCTTCCTAGAGCTGGCTGCCCAGCCAAACTGAGCAATCAGGGGAGAAGGGCCTTGGTCAGGGAGATGACCAAGAACCCGATGGTCACTCTGACAGAGTGAGAACCTTCCAGATGGACAACCATCTCTGCATCACTCCACCAATCTGGCCTTTATGGTAGAGTGGAAAGACAGAAGCCACTTCTCAGTAAAAGGCACATGACAGCCTGCTTGAGTTTGCCAAAAGGCACATAAAGACTCTCAGATCATGAGACCATGCCACCATTCCTACGGTGAAGCATGGTAGTGGCAACATCATGCTGTGGGGATGTTTTTCAGTGGCAGAGTCTGGGAAACTAGTCAGGATTGGGGGAAATATGAATAGAGCAAAGCACAGTCCTTGATGAAAACCTGCTCCAGAGCTCTTAGGACCTCAGACTGGGGCGAAGGTTTACCTTCCAACAGGACAACGACCCCAAGCACACAGCCAAGATAACGCAGGAGTTGCTTTGGGACAAGTCTCTGAATGTCCTTGAGTGGCCCAGCCAGAGGCCGGACTTGAACCGAGTTGAACCCAATCTCTGGAGAGACCTGAAAATAGCTGAGCAGCGACACTCCCCATCCAACCTGACAGAGCTTGAGAGGATCTGCAGAGAAGAATGGGAGAAACTCCCCAAATACAGGTGTGCCAAGCTTGTAGCTTCATACCTAAGAAGTCTTAAGGTTGTAATCGCTGCCAAAGGTGCTTAAACAAAGTACTGAGTAAAGGGTCTGAATACTTATGTAAATGTAATATTTCAGTATATATATATATATATATTGTGATGTCATTATGGGGTATTGTGATGTCATTATGGGGTATTGTGATGTCATTATGGGGTATTGTGATGTCATTATGGGGTATTGTGATGTAATTATGGGGTATTGTGATGTCATTATGGGGTATTGTGATGTCATTATGGGGTAATGTGATGTCATTATGGGGTAATGTGATTGTCATTATGGGGTATTGTGATGTCATTATGGGGTATTGTGATTGTCATTATGGGGTATTGTGATGTCATTATGGGGTATTGTGATTGTCATTATGGGGTATTGTATGTAGATTGTTGAGGGGAAAAAAACAATTGAATCCATTTTAGGATAAGGCTGTAAGGTAACAAAATGTGTGAAAAGTACATTAGTCTGAAAACTAACTAACTAAATGTATATAGTATATTCTACTGCTTAGGCCTTATCACCCGTCTAAGAGATGGTTGTTTTCTCTGCTGACCTTATTTGAATGATGGATAAGGATCCCTGGGGCTGAATCATTTGTCTGACATCTAAAGCAGTTCCTTCACACAGATCTCAACAAACCATTTCTGTATGGACCTCGCTTTGTGCACAGGGGCATTGTCATGCTGAAACAGGAAAGGGCCTTTCCCCAACCTGTTCCCACAATGTTGGAAGCACAGAATAATCTAGAATGTCATTGTATGCTGTAGCGTTAAGATTTCCCTTCAGTAGAACTAAAGGGTGTGAACCATGAAAAACAGCCCCAGACCATTATTCCCCTCCACCAAACTTTACAGTTGTATTTGGACAGGTAGCGTTTTCCAAACCCAGACTTGTGTGGCTTACCACTACGCGGCTGAGTCGTTTTGCTCCTAGATGTTCCGGGAAATGTAAACCTTATTATCATGAAGCGGAAACGCTTTGGCCGAGGAGTAGGGTTGACCCGAGCGTTCTGACCTAACAACAGCAGTCAAGCACCCGAGATAACTGGCTAACGTTGGCTAACGTTGGCTAACTGGCAAATGTTGGCTAACTGGCTAACGTTGGCTAACTGGCTAACGTTGGCTAACTGGCAAACGTTGGCTAACTGGCTAACGTTGGCTAACTGGCAAATGTTGGCTAACTGGCTAACGTTGGCTAACTGGCTAACGTTGGCTAACTGGCTAATGTTGGCTAGCTAGCTAGCTACTTGGCCAAGACAGCTAGCTACTTGTTATAGACAGAAGCAACCTGCATGGCCGACCAATACAAACTCATCTCTCGGCATGTCCAGCCCACTCATGATCTCAGCCAATCATAGCTAGCGGGAAGGTTGCTTACTTTTCCATGGCATATTCATTTAGATGTTGTAGGCAGTTGGATTGTATAGATATAGTTTTAAACGGTTATGTTAGTGTACTAGTTAGGATTTTCTAATGTTCAGTAGCTGAACTAGCCTTCATCAGAGTTAGAGGCAGGGCTGAACTAGCCACATCAGAGTTAGAGGCAGGGCTGAACTAGCCACATCAGAGTTAGAGGCTGAAACAGCCACGTCAGAGTTAGAGGCTGAAACAGCCATGTCGGAGTTAGAGGCTAAAACAGCCACATCAGAGTTAGAGGCTGAAACAGCCACGTCAGAGTTAGAGGCTGAAACAGCCATGTCGGAGTTAGAGACTAAAACAGCCACATCAGAGTTAGAGGCTGAAACAGCCACGTCAGAGTTAGAGACTGAAACAGCCATGTCGGAGTTAGAGGCTAAAACAGCCACATCAGAGTTAGAGGCTGAAACAGCCACGTCAGAGTTAGAGGCTGAAACAGCCACGCCAGAGGTAGAGGCTGAAACAGCCACGCCAGAGTTAGAGGCTGAAACAGCCACGTCAGAGTTAGAGGCAGGGCTGAAACAGCCACGTCAGAGTTAGAGGCTGAAACAGCCACGTCAGAGTTAGAGGCAGGGCTGAAACAGCCACGCCAGAGGTAGAGGCTGAAACAGCCACGTCAGAGTTAGAGGCTGAAACAGCCACGTCAGAGTTAGAGGCTTAAACAGCCACGTCAGAGTTAGAGGATGAAACAGCCATGTCAGAGTTAGAGGCTGAAACAGCCACGTCAGAGTTAGAGGCTGAAACAGCCACGTCAGAGTTAGAGACAGGGCTGAAACAGCCACGTCAGAGTTAGGGGCAGGGCTGAAACAGCCACGTCAGAGTTAGAAGCTGAAACAGCCACGTCAGAGTTAGAAGCTGAAACAGCCACGTCAGAGTTAGAGTCTGAAACAGCCACGTCAGAGTTAGAGGCAGGGCTGAAACAGCCACGTCAGAGTTAGAGGCAGGGCTGAAACAGCCACGTCAGAGTTAGAGGCAGGGCTGAAACAGCCACGTCAGAGTTAGAAGCTGAAACAGCCACGTCAGAGGTAGAGGCTGAAACAGCCATGCCAGAGTTAGAGGCTGAAACAGCCACGTCAGAGTTAGAGGCAGGGCTGAAACAGCCACGTCAGAGTTAGAGGCAGGGCTGAAACAGCCACGTCAGAGTTAGAAGCTGAAACAGCCACGTCAGAGTTAGAGGCTGAAACAGCCACGTCAGAGTTAGAGGCTGAAACAGCCACGTCAGAGTTAGAGGCAGGGCTGAAACAGCCACGTCAGAGTTAGAGGCAGGGCTGAAACAGCCACGTCAGAGTTAGAGGCAGGGCTGAAACAGCCACGTCAGAGTTAGAAGCTGAAACAGCCACGTCAGAGTTAGAGGCTGAAACAGCCATGTCAGAGTTAGAGGCTGAAACAGCCATGTCAGAGTTAGAGGCTGAAACAGCCACGTCAGAGTTAGAGGCTGAAACAGCCACGTCAGAGTTAGAGGCAGGGCTGAAACATCCACGTCAGAGTTAGAGGCTGAAACAGCCACGTCAGAGTTAGAGGCAGGGCTGAAACATCCACGTCAGAGTTACAGGCTGAAACAGCCAATGTCAGAGTTAGAGGCAGGGCTGAAACATCCACGTCAGAGTTAGAGGCTGAAACAGCCACGTCAGAGTTAGAGGCAGGTCTGAAACCGCCACGTCAGAGTTAGAGGCAGGGCTGAAACAGCCACGTCAGAGTTAGAGGCTGAAACAGCCACGTCAGAGTTAGAGGCTGAAACAGCCACATCAGAGTTAGAGGCAGGGCTGAAACAGCCACGTCAGAGTTAGAGACAGGGCAGAAACAGCCACGTCAGAGTTAGTGGCTGAAACCACCACATCAGAGTTAGAGGCAGGGCTGAAACATCAACGTCAGAGTTAGATGCTGAAACAGCCACGTCAGAGTTAGAGGCTGAAACAGCCACGTCATACCAAGTGCCTTCAGAGCGCTGCTAAAGCTGAGGCATGGGGCCAGCAGATAAAACAACCCTGAAGGGGGAATGATTGTGTCCGTAATCACATTTATTTACGCAGCACAGCTCCACTGGGCAGAGGAAGACTGATGTCTTATCTAACAGGGGATAGGGGAGAGAGGGATGGGCTTTACATCCTTCATGTGTGTGTGTGTGTGTGTGTGTGTGTGTGTGTGTGTGAGTTGTTTACTGATGCGACAGCACTGTTTAGGAATAATGTCAGTGTCTGTCTCCTATGCTTTTTCAGGACTATTTTTCATGGCTGTTAAATGCCAGACATCTGCTCTGACACCCCGTGACTAGCAACTGAAGAGTGGAGCTCAAGCAGAGATCAAAATACTACTGCTGCTGCTCCTCTCTCTGTCTCTCTCTCTCTCTCTCTCTCTCTCTCTCTCTCTCTCTGTCTCTCTCTCTCTCTCTCTCTCTCTCTGTCTCTCTCTCTCTCTCTCTCTCTCTGTCTCTCTCTATCTCTCTCTCTCTCTGTCTCTCTCTATCTCTCTCTCTCTCTCTCTCTCTCTCTCTCTGTCTCTGTCTCTCTCTCGCTCTCTTTCTCTCTCTATCTCTCTCTCTCTCTCTCTCTCTCTCTCTCTCTCTCGCTCTCTCTCTCTCTCTCTCTCTCTCTCTCTCTCTCTCTCTCTCTCTCTCTCTCTCTCTCTCTCTCTCTCTCTCTCTCTCTCTCTCTCTCTCTCTCTCTCTCGCTCTCTTTCTATGTCTCTCTTTCTCTCTCTCTCTCTCTCTCTCTCTCTCTGTCTCTCGCTCGCTCTCTCTTTCTCTCTCTATCTCCCTCAATCTTTCTCTCTCTATCTCTCTGTCTCTCTCTCTCTCTCTCGCTCTCTTTCTATGTCTCTCTCTCTCTCATCTTTCTCTCTCTCTCTCTCTCTCTCTGCCTGGGAGACATGTTGTTCAACAAGATCTTCTTTCTTCTGGAGCCAGAAAGGAACCCACTGGACACAGTGATTAAATCAACATTCAAATCAAATCACGTTTTATTGGTCACATGTGCCGAATACATCAGGTGTAGACTTTACCATGAAATGCTTTTACTGACGAGCCCCTTCCCAACGATGCAGAGTTAAAAAGTAATTCAATTAAATATAAAATAGTAACACAACAGATAACAATAAGGAGGCTATGAGGATTTGGGACCAGGTCAATGTGCAGGGTAACAGGTAAGTAATATGTATTGGGACCAGGTCAATGTGCAGGGTAACAGGTAAGTAATATGTATTGGGACCAGGTCAATGTGCAGGGTAACAGGTAAGTAATATGTATTGGGACCAGGTCAATGTGCAGGGTAACAGGTAAGTAATATGTATTGGGACCAGGTCAATGTGCAGGGTAACAGGTAAGTAATATGTATTGGGACCAGGTCAATGTGCAGGGTAACAGGTAAGTAATATGTATTGGGACCAGGTCAATGTGCAGGGTAACAGGTAAGTAATATGTATTGGGACCAGGTCAATGTGCAGGGTAACAGGTAAGTAATATGTATTGGGACCAGGTCAATGTGCAGGGTAACAGGTAAGTAATATGTATTGGGACCAGGTCAATGTGCAGGGTAACAGGTAAGTAATATGTATTGGGACCAGGTCAATGTGCAGGGTAACAGGTAAGTAATATGTATTGGGACCAGGTCAATGTGCAGGGTAACAGGTAAGTAATATGTATTGGGACCAGGTCAATGTGCAGGGTAACAGGTAAGTAATATGTATTGGGACCAGGTCAATGTGCAGGGTAACAGGTAAGTAATATGTATTGGGACCAGGTCACTATTATTTCAGTCACAAGTCTCAAAGTCCGTGGCTCAAGTCGTGTCTCAAGTAGAACTAGTCGGAGTCCAGATCGTGTGCCATGCTGTTGTAAACAAAGAGGAATCCATTTTCTTGTTCAGCCAAGACTTGGAGAATCATAGGATATTACAGTTCTTCAGGTCCCGTTGATAGGATAGTCTCCAGCCTCGTCCAGTTTATTCTCCAGTGACTGTACATTATCCAATAGAACAGAGGGTAGAGGGGTTTACTCGCCGCAGTAGTTTCATCAGGGCGCCAGCACATCAGCCTCTATTTCACCGCCGGGATTAGTGCGTGGTCCGGGGTTTAGGGCCTCGTCCGGGGATTAGGGCCTCGTCCGGGGTTTAGTGCGTGGTCCGGGGATTAGGGCGTGGTCCGGGGATTAGGGTGTGGTCCAGAGGAAGCAGAACATCCATATCAGCTGACTCGTTGAAGTAGAAGTTGTGGTTAGTGATCGCTGTTCTGATGTTCAGAAGCGTTTTTTTTTTTTTTTAAACACACAAAGTATCAGAATTAGTCGAACACCAGTCAAAATAAAGGAATATAGGTTGAATTGACATCTGTCCGCAGCAGGAAGACAGGAAGTAAACCATTTTGACTGAGGGGAGGAGACAGTAGTTTAACCCAAACTGTAATTTCTTTGTCCCGTATTCACAGTGTCTCAGGGTAGAAATGCTAATATCGGATCGGATTGGCCTTTTAGATTATAAAAAATGGACAAGAGGGGACCTGATCCTAGATCAACACTCTTACAATGAGGCGTTGTGCATACGGACCAAGATACAGCGAAGCAGCATTTTTTTATATATTTCTTTTTACCAATATCGATCTCAAGCACCTCTGTACCGCAATAGGATTTTCTATTTTCTGTCTCAAACCTTACGTAGGCAACACAAATACCTAGGTGGCCATTTCATCAATTAGCCTAAGAGGAAGCAATAGCCCTCAGTGACACATATATTCATCGACTGCCTAATAAAAACTGCCTTTTATTTCCTACATGTATTATGCATAGACTGAATTAGATCGTGAGCTAATGGCGTATTGTTAATGTGGTTCAGGGGTACAGCAAGGCACACTTACAGTCTCTTAATAGACTATTGTAAAAATTCATGGGGTACTATAGTCATCAAGCTAGTGTCATTTTAGTTCTACACGGTAGAAGACTAAGCTATCTTGTTATCAATATCCAGTGTCTACGGAGATGTTATTGACGCTGCCTGTGTGACGTCGGGAGATATGGTGGAAAGGATGTCAGGTCTTTACATCGACCAGCCAGAAAGGTGTACGGAGCTGAAAACAAACCTGGACCTATATCCTGTCCCAATGGTACCCTGCTCCCTATATCCTGTCCCTAATGGTACCCTGCTCCCTATATCCTGTTCCTAATGGTACCCTGCTCCCTATATCCTGTCCCTAAAGGTACCCTGCTCCCTATATCCTGTCCCTAAAGGTACCCTGCTCCCTATATCCTGTCCCTAATGGTACCCTGCTCCCTATATCCTGTCCCTAATGGTACCCTGCTCCCTATATCCTGTCCCAATGGTACCCTGCTCCCTATATCCTGTCCCTAATGGTACCCTGCTCCCTTTATCCTGTCCCTAATGGTACCCTGCTCCCTATATCCTGTCCCTAATGGTACCCTGCTCCTAAATCCTGTCCCAATGGTACCCTGCTCCCTATATCCTGTCCCTAATGGTACCCTGCTCCCTATATCCTGTTCCTAATGGTACCCTGCTCCCTATATCCTGTCCCTAATGGTACCCTGCTCCCTATACCCTGTCCCTAATGGTACCCTGCTCCCTATATCCTGTCCCTAATGGTTCCCTGCTCCCTATATACCTGTCCCAATGGTACCCTGCTCCCTATATCCTGTCCCTAATGGTACCCTGCTCCCTATATCCTGTCCCTAATGGTACCCTGCTCCCTATATCCTGTCCCTAATGGTACCCTGCTCCTATATCCTGTCCCAATGGTACCCTGCTCCTATATCCTGTCCCTAATGGTACCCTGCTCCCTATATCCTGTTCCTAATGGTACCCTGCTCCCTATATCCTGTCCCTAATTGTACCCTGCTCCTATATCCTGTCCCTAATGGTATCCTACTCCCTATATCCTGTCCCTAATGGTATCCTACTCCTATATCCTGTCCCTAATGGTACAGAGCTCCTATATCCTGTCCCTAATGGTACCCTGCTCCCTATATCCTGTCCCTAAAGGTACCCTGCTCCCTATATCCTGTCCCTAAAGGTACCCTGCTCCCTATATCGTGTCCCTAATGGTACCCTGCTCCCTATTTCGTGTCCCTAATGGTATCCTGCTCCCTATATAGTGCACTACTTTGAACCAGAGCTTTATGGGCCCGAATGCACTACATAGAGAATATGGTGCCATTTGCTACGTGCTCCTAGTGTGAGAGCCGTCAGAGTTTTAGTGTCTCAGTCTGTCAGAAAGTAACACAGTTGTCCTATGCTGACAGCAGCTGCCTGTGAAGATAACAACGACAACCTTTTCCCCTCTTTCCCCTCCTATCTTCTTCCCTCTTCTCCTCGTTACAATTCTTCTCTCTTCTCCTCTCTTCCCCTCTCTTCTCTTCTCCTCTCTTTTCTCTTTTCCTCGCTTCTCCTCTATTCTCCTCCATTCTTCTCTCTTCTCCTGTCTTCTTTATTTTCCTGTTTCCTCTCTTGTCCTCTTGTCCTCTTGTCTTCTCGTCCTCTTGTCTTCTCTTCCTCTCTCTTCCCCCTCTTCTCTTCTCCTCCTCTCTTCTTCTCTCTCCTCTCTTCTACTGTCTTTCCTCTCATGTCTCTTTCCCCAAAACACAAAAGCACATTCTGTCAGACTGGCAGCTACCTCTCACATTGTCATGGAAACAAAAGGCTCTGCCTTGTTATTGTGCTGAATTCTTCAGGTAGAAACTAAAACAGACAGATCTGAGGGAGACATGTCTCCCCATCCCCCTCCTCCTCCCTCACCTCATCATCATCCCCCTCTCTCATCCGGTCCCTACTTAGACGTGTTTTAATACTACAAAACGCTACAGAAGACAACACAACTTTAGTCAGAATCAGTATGCAATAAGCTCTTGAGTTTTGGAATTCAGATTTGTAAAAGTAAAAGAGTCTGTAAGAAATTCAACATTATGATAGGAGTTAGAGGGGGAAAAATCTGTGAAATTGCAGACAGATATTAAACACGTTTAATGGACCCATAGAAAGAGAGTGAAAAACAACCTTGGTTACCTTCGGCAGCAATATAACATTCATGAGTAGGATTTAACCGGGTCTCCCTCGAAGCCTTGAGAAGACAGAGCATTGTCAGACTGCACTCATTTTAGCATAAATCTCTCTCTCCTCCTTTCTCCTCTCTTATACAAATATATATGAAGACATGCAACTATATATAATAGAATATATGCAATAATATAGTAAATATATATATAATATATATAAGAGTATGTAAGAAATATATATTATATAAACATAAAAATCTGTATATATATAGACAGATATTATATATATTAATGACCCAATAGAAAGAAAAAACTTTCCTCTGTCTCTCCTTTCTCCTCTCTCTTTCCTCTCTCTCTCTCTTTCTTTTTTCCTCTCTCTTATCTCTCCTTTCTCCTCTCTTTCCTCTCTCTCTCTCTCCTTTCTCCTCTCTCTTTCTCTCTCTCTCTCCTTTCTCCTCTCTCTTTCCTCTCTTCTCTCTCCTTTCTCCTCTCTCTTTCTCTCTCTCTCTTTTTCTCCTCTCTCTTCTCTCTCTCTCTCTCCTTTCTCCTCTCTCTTTCCTCTCTCTCTCTCCTTTCTCCTCTCTCTCCTCCTCTCTCTCTCCTTTCTCCTCTCTCTTTCCTCTCTCTCTCTCTCCTTTCTCCTCTCTCTTTCCTCTCTCTCTCTCTCCTTTCTCCTCTCTCTTTCCTCTCTCCTTTCTCCTCTCTCTTTCCTCTCTCTCTCTCTCCTTTCTCCTCTCTCTTTCCTCTCTCTCTCTCTCCTTTCTCCTCTCTCTTTCCTCTCTCTCTCTCTCTCTTTCTCCTCTTTCCTCTCTCTCTCTCCTTTCTCCTCTCTTTTCTCTCTCTCTCTCTCCTTTCTCCTCTCTTTCCTCTCTCTCTCTCCTTTCTCCTCTCTCTTTCCTCTCTCTCTCTCCTTTCTCCTCTCTCTTTCCTCTCTCTCTCTCTCCTTTCTCCTCTCTCTTTCCTCTCTCTCTCTCCTCTCTCTTTCTCTCTCTCTCTTTTCTTTCTCTCTCTCTCTCTTTCTCCTCTCTCTTTCCTCTCTCTCTCTCTCCTTTCCTCTCTTTCCTCTCTCTCTCCTTTCTCCTCTCTCTTTCCTCTCTCTCCTCTCTTTCCCTTCTCTCCTTTCTCTTCTCTTTCTCTCTCTCTCTCTCCTTTCTCCTCTCTCTTTCCTCTCTCTCTCTCCTTTCTCCTCTCTTTTCTCTCTCTCTCTCCTTTCTCCTCTCTCTTTCCTCTCTCTCTCTCTCTTTCTCCTCTCTTTTCTCTCTCTCTCTCTCCTTTCTCCTCTCTCTTTCCTCTCTCTCTCTCTCCTTTCTCCTCTCTCTTTCCTCTCTCTCTCCTTTCTCCTTTCTCCTCTCTCTTCTCTCTCCTCTCCTTTCTCCTCTCTTTCCTCTCTCTCTCTCTCCTTTCTCCTCTCTCTTTCCTCTCTCTCTCTCCTTTCTCCTCTCTTTCCTCTCTCTCTCTCTCCTTTCTCCTCTCTCTTTCCTCTCTCTCTCTCCTTTCTCCTCTCTTTTCCTCTCTCTCTCTCCTTTCTCCTCTCTCTTTCCTCTCTCTCTCTCTTTCTCCTTTTTCCTCTCTCTTTTCTCCTCTCTCTTTCTCTCTCTTTCTCCCTTTCTTTCTCTTTCTCTCTCTCTCTCCCTTTCTCCTCTCTCTTTCCTCTCTCTCTCTCTTTCTCCTCTCTCTTTCCTCTCTCTCTCTCTCTCCTTTCTCCTCTCTCTATCTCTCCTTTCTCCTCTCTCATTCCTCTCTCTCTCTCCTTTCTCCTCTCTCTTTCCTCTCATATATATATCAGCAATAATATATGTATATATATATATGTAAAACATAATAATAATAATATATATATATAATAAACGTAATAACTAATATAATATATAATAAACAATATATCTCTCTTCCTCTCTCTCTCTCCTTTCTCCTCTCTCTCTTCCTCTCTCTCTCCTTCTCCTCTCCTTTCTCTCTCTCTCTCTCTTTCTCTCTCTCTCCTTTCCTCTCTCTCCCTCTCCTTTTCCTCTCTCTCTCTCTCTCCTCTCCTTTTCCTCTCTCTCTCTCTCCTCTCTCTTCTCTCTCTCTCTCTTTCTCTCCTCTCTCTCTCTCTCCTCTCTCTCTCCTCTCTCTCTCTCCTTTCCTCCTCTCTCTCTCTCTCCTCTCTCCTCTCTCTTCCTTTCTCCTCTCTCTCTCTCTTTTCCCTCTCTCTCCTCTTTTCCTCTCTCTCTCTCTTCTCTCTTTCTCCCTCTCCTTTCCTCTCTCTCTCTCTTCTCTCTCTCTCTTCCTTTCCTCTCTCTCTCCTCTCCTTTCTCCTCTCTCTTTCCTCTCTCTCTCTCTCTCTCTCCTCTCTCTCTCCTCTCTCTCTCTCCTTTCTCTCTCTCTCTCCTTTCTCCTTTCTCTTTCGTAAATATCTCTCTATATTTCTAATATCTAAATCCTAATCTCAGCTCTCTCCTTTCTCCTATTTCCTCTCTATCTCTCCTTTCTCCTCTAATCTTTCCAATCTATCTCTAAATATGTTTCTCCTCTCTTTTTCTCTCCTAGGTATATGTAATTCCTAAATATGTATTTCACTATCTCTAATAACTCTCTTTCCTCTCTCTCTCTTTCATCCTTTCTCTTAGCTCTCTCTCTTTCCTCTCTCTCTCTTTTCTCCTCTTTCTTTCCTCTCTCTCTCTCCTTTCTCCTCTCTTTCCTCTCTCTCTCCCTTTCTCCTCTCTCTTTCTCTCTCTCTCCTTTCTCCTCTCTTTCCTCT
>NW_024607626.1:30000-32210 GCF_018296145.1 Oncorhynchus tshawytscha | reverse complement strand
TTGTTCTTTTGAGGGGGAGGGGTGGCGGTATATTTAACAGCCTGTTGTTCTTTTGAGGAGGGGTGGCGGTATATTTAACAGCCTGTTGTTCTTTTGAGGGGTGGTGGTATATTTAACAGCCTGTTGTTCTTTTGAGGGGGAGGGTTCTTTGAGGGGGAGGGTGGTGGTATATTTAACAGCCTGTTGTTCTTTTGAGGGGGGTGGTGGTAGCCTGTTGTTCTTTTGAGGGGGAGGGGTGGCGGTATATTTAACAGCCTGTTGTTCTTTTGAGGGGGAGGGGGTGGTGGTATATTTAACAGCCTGTTGTTCTTTTGAGGGGGGAGGGGTGGCGGTATATTTAACAGCCTGTTGTTCTTTTTAACAGAGGGGGAGGGGTGGCGGTATATTTAACAGCCTGTTGTTCTTTTGAACAGCCTGGTTCTTTTGAGGCCTGTTGTTCTTTTGAGGGGGAGGGGGTATATTTAACAGCCTGTTGTTCTTTTGAGGGGGAGGGCGGTATATTTAACAGCCTGTTGTTCTTTTGAGGGAGCGGTGGCGGTATATTTAACAGCCTGTTGTTCTTTTGAGGGAAGGGGTGGTGGTATATTTAACAGCCTGTTGTTCTTTTGAGGGGGAGGGGTGGCGGTATATTTAACAGCCAGTTGTTCTTTTGAGGGGGAGGGGTGGCGGTATATTTAACAGCCTTTTTCCCAGAGATTATTTATTGAAATGTTCGGGGACTTCATTGTGATGTTCCAAGTCTTTGTTTCCACTTTGTAAAACAGCAGACAGACCTTTTTTTTCATGTGTGTTTTGTTAAAACAGTGACGCCACAGATGAACCAGCTGGTCAAGTGAAAACTAAACAACATGATTTTTTTTCACAGCTACAAACAGGATGTAACTTCAGTTAGAATAGATTTGATTAACTCGGAGTCGGATGTGTCGCGAAAGTTGTTTATTTTTGGCCGGAGCACAATAACACAATAAAAAATAAAAAAACTGAGTGCTTTTAAGTTGTTTTAGCTCGTTAGCTTTCAACATATTTTATATCATTTAAAAAATAAATAAAAACATTTAACCAGGTAGGCCAGTTGAGAACAAATTCTCATTTATTTATTTATACCACCTGGCCAAGATAAAGCAAAGCAGTGAGACACAAACAACAACACAGAGTTACACATGGAGTAAACAAACGTTCAGTCAATAACACAGAGTTACACATGGAGTAAACAAACGTTCAGTCAATAACACAGAGTTACACATGGAGTAAACAAACGTTCAGTCAATAACACAGAGTTACACATGGAGTAAACAAACGTTCAGTCAATAACACAGAGTTACACATGGAGTAAACAAACGTTCAGTCAATAACACAGAGTTACACATGGAGTAAACAAACGTTCAGTCAATAACACAGAGTTACACATGGAGTAAACAAACGTTCAGTCAATAACACAGTAGAAAGAAAAAAAGACAGTCTATATACAGTGTGTGTAAATGGCGTGAGGAGGTTAGGGCAATAAATAGGCCATAGTAGCACAGTGATTACAATTGATCAGATTAACACTGGAGTGACAGATGAGCAGATGATGATGTGTGAGTAGAGAGCAGCAAAGTAACTAAAAACAATATGGGGATGAGGTAGGTAGATTGGGTAACATAACATACTTAGAGACGGGATTCCCTAACAAAACAGATGTATTACCCTGTTGTTATTGTCCCTCTGTTGAAACAGTTTGTTTAGTTCAGGATTTATTCTGTGTCTGAGGAGACCCACCACCACAGACCCTTTTAATCCTCACCGCCTGCCGTAGTCTGGGAGGAAACGCAGGAAGGGAGTAGGGTACTATAGGGCTCTGGTCTAAAGTAGTGTACTATATAGGGAATAGGGTTCTATAGGGCTCTGGTCTAAAGTAGTGCACTATATAGGGAATAGGGTTCTATAGGGCTGTGGTCTAAAGTAGTGCACTATATAGGGAATAGGGTTCTATAGGGTCCTGGTCTAAAGTAGTGCACTATATAGGGAATAGGGTTCTATAGGGCTCTGGTCTAAAGTAGTGCACTATATAGGGAATAGGGTTATATAGGGCTCTGGTCTAAAGTAGTGCACTATATAGGGAATAGGGTCCTATAGGGCTCTGGTCTAAAGTAGTGCACTATATAGGGAATAGGGTTATATAGGGCTCTGGTCTAAAATAGTGCACTATATAGGGAATAGGGTTCTATAGG
>NW_024607626.1:10000-27500 GCF_018296145.1 Oncorhynchus tshawytscha | reverse complement strand
TTGATTTATTATGGTATATATATATATATTTGATTTATTATGGTATATATATATATTTGATTTATTTTTACTTTACTTATTTTATTTTATTTATATCATTCTGTATTATGGTTCATGTTCTGTGTTCTGTGTTCTGTGTTCTTGTCTATTGATGTTCTGTGTTCTATCATTCTGTATTATGGTTCATGTTCTGTGTTCTGTGTTCTGTGTTCTTGTCTATTGATGTTCTGTGTTCTATCATTCTGTATTATGGTTCATGTTCTGTGTTCTGTGTTCTGTGTTCTTGTCTATTGATGTTCTGTGTTCTATCATTCTGTATTATGGTTCATGTTCTGTGTTCTGTGTTCTGTGTTCTTGTCTATTGATGTTCTGTGTTCTATCATTCTGTATTATGGTTCATGTTCTGTGTTCTGTGTTCTTGTCTATTGATGTTCTGTGTTCTATCATTCTGTATTATGGTTCATGTGTTCTGTGTTCTGTGTTCTGTGTTCTTGTCTATTGATGTTCTGTGTTCTATCATTCTGTATTATGGTTCATGTGTTCTGTGTTCTGTGTTCTGTGTTCTTGTCTATTGATGTTCTGTGTTCTATCATTCTGTATTATGGTTCATGTGTTCTGTGTTCTGTGTTCTTGTCTATTGATGTTCTGTATTCTGTCATTCTGTATTATGGTTAAAGTCTTGTGTACCCCCTCCACCCCCACACCCCCCTCAGGAAGAGTAGCTGCTGCTTTTGCAACAGCGAACAGGGATCCTAATAAAATACCCCAAAATACCAAAAATTGTCACGATCGTCGTAAAGAATGGACCAAGGTGCAGCGTGGTGAGCGTACATTGTTCTTTATATGTCGCCAACAAAACAATAAACAACAGAAACGACCTTGCAGCTCCGTAAGGCTGTATGTGCACTAACAAAGACAACTACCCACAACAACCAAAAGGAAAAAAGGCCGCCTAAGTATGATTCCCAATCAGAGACAACGAAAGACAGCTGTCCCTGATTGAGAACCATACCCGGCCAAAACATAGAAACAAACAACATAGAATGCCCACCCCACATCACACCCTGACCTCACCAAATAGAGAAATAAAATGTCTCTCTAAGGTCAGGGCGTGACAAAAATACCAAACTGGACAGCCAATCAAATTAATGGAAATGACAGAGGATTTTTCAAGCTCAAATACTGGAACTACTTCAGTTGAATTATGAAGTTGTGTTGTGGCTTTTGCTGATCGGCATTAATGTAACTCTGGCAGGGTCTCTGTGATGATGCAGCCTGTCGGTGTGTGTGTGTGTGTGGGTGTGTGTGTGTGTTGGGTTGTCTGCAGAGGGTTGCTGAACCTAATCCATTAGAAGCCCTCATCCTGTTTTTGTTTCTGCTTGCAGTCAAGAGTTTAATAATGACAGAAAAGTCAAACTCGTGTTTACTGAGGTTTACTAAACTTTTTTGAATAACTTTATTATTATTTATTTTTTTATAAGTGTTGGTCTTATTATAAATCAAAGTTTAATTCAGAAGTCAGCAAGAGGCAGGATTAATGTCTGTTTAGAAAACGTTTAAAACTGAAAGAGGTGAACAATTTGTTCTTGGAAGTCAGTGATCTTTTCTTCCTCCTGACTTTGAGTCTAACCCTCTAGTCGACACGTTTGCCTTTGAGTCTAACCCTCTAGTCGACACGTTTGCCTTTGAGTCTAACCCTCTAGTCGACACGTTTGCCTTTGAGTCTAACCCTCTAGTCGACACGTTTGCCTTTGAGTCTAACCCTCTAGTCGACACGTTTGCCTTTGAGTCTAACCCTCTAGTCGACACGTTTGCCTGTGAGTCTAACCCTCTAGTCGACACGTTTGCCTTTGAGTCTAACCCTCTAGTCGACACGTTTGCCTTTGAGTCTAACCCTCTAGTCGACACGTTTGCCTGTGAGTCTAACCCTCTAGTCGACACGTTTGCCTTTGAGTCTAACCCTCTAGTCGACACGTTTGCCTTTGAGTCTAACCCTCTAGTCGACACGTTTGCCTTTGAGTCTAACCCTCTAGTCGACACGTTTGCCTTTGAGTCTAACCCTCTAGTCGACACGTTTGCCTTTGAGTCTAACCCTCTAGTCGACACGTTTGACTGTGAGTCTAACCCTCTAGTCGACACGTTTGCCTTTGAGTCTAACCCTCTAGTCGACACGTTTGCCTTTGAGTCTAACCCTCTAGTCGACACGTTTGCCTGTGAGTCTAACCCTCTAGTCGACACGTTTGCCTGTGAGTCTAACCCTCTAGTCGACACGTTTGCCTTTGAGTCTAACCCTCTAGTCGACACGTTTGCCTGTGAGTCTAACCCTCTAGTCGACACGTTTGCCTGTGAGTCTAACCCTCTAGTCGACACGTTTGCCTTTGAGTCTAACCCTCTAGTCGACACGTTTGCCTTTGAGTCTAACCCTCTAGTCGACACGTTTGCCTGTGAGTCTAACCCTCTAGTCGACACGTTTGCCTGTGAGTCTAACCCTCTAGTCGACACGTTTGCCTGTGAGTCTAACCCTCTAGTCGACACGTTTGCCTTTGAGTCTAACCCTCTAGTCGACACGTTTGCCTGTGAGTCTAACCCTCTAGTCGACACGTTTGCCTGTGAGTCTAACCCTCTAGTCGACACGTTTGCCTTTGAGTCTAACCCTCTAGTCGACACGTTTGCCTGTGAGTCTAACCCTCTAGTCGACACGTTTGCCTGTGAGTCTAACCCTCTAGTCGACACGTTTGCCTTTGAGTCTAACCCTCTAGTCGACACGTTTGCCTTTGAGTCTAACCCTCTAGTCGACACGTTTGCCTTTGAGTCTAACCCTCTAGTCGACACGTTTGCCTGTGAGTCTAACCCTCTAGTCGACACGTTTGCCTTTGAGTCTAACCCTCTAGTCGACACGTTTGCCTTTGAGTCTAACCCTCTAGTCGACACGTTTGACTGTGAGTCTAACCCTCTAGTCGACACGTTTGCCTTTGAGTCTAACCCTCTAGTCGACACGTTTGCCTGTGAGTCTAACCCTCTAGTCGACACGTTTGCCTTTGAGTCTAACCCTCTAGTCGACACGTTTGCCTTTGAGTCTAACCCTCTAGTCGACACGTTTGCCTTTGAGTCTAACCCTCTAGTCGACACGTTTGCCTTTGAGTCTAACCCTCTAGTCGACACGTTTGCCTTTGAGTCTAACCCTCTAGTCGACACGTTTGCCTTTGAGTCTAACCCTCTAGTCGACACGTTTGCCTTTGAGTCTAACCCTCTAGTCGACACGTTTGCCTTTGAGTCTAACCCTCTAGTCGACACGTTTGACTTTGAGTCTAACCCTCTAGTCGACACGTTTGCCTGTGAGTCTAACCCTCTAGTCGACACGTTTGCCTTTGAGTCTAACCCTCTAGTCGACACGTTTGCCTTTGAGTCTAACCCTCTAGTCGACACGTTTGCCTGTGAGTCTAACCCTCTAGTCGACACGTTTGCCTTTGAGTCTAACCCTCTAGTCGACACGTTTGCCTTTGAGTCTAACCCTCTAGTCGACACGTTTGCCTTGGAGTCTAACCCTCTAGTCGACACGTTTGCCTTTGAGTCTAACCCTCTAGTCGACACGTTTGCCTGTGAGTCTAACCCTCTAGTCGACACGTTTGCCTGTGAGTCTAACCCTCTAGTCGACACGTTTGCCTGTGAGTCTAACCCTCTAGTCGACACGTTTGCCTTTGAGTCTAACCCTCTAGTCGACACGTTTGCCTGTGAGTCTAACCCTCTAGTCGACACGTTTGCCTTTGAGTCTAACCCTCTAGTCGACACGTTTGCCTTTGAGTCTAACCCTCTAGTTGACACGTTTGCCTTTGAGTCTAACCCTCTAGTCGACACGTTTGCCTTTGAGTCTAACCCTCTAGTCGACACGTTTGCCTTTGAGTCTAACCCTCTAGTCGACACGTTTGCCTTTGAGTCTAACCCTCTAGTCGACACGTTTGCCTGTGAGTCTAACCCTCTAGTCGACACGTTTGCCTTTGAGTCTAACCCTCTAGTCGACACGTTTGCCTTTGAGTCTAACCCTCTAGTCGACACGTTTGACTGTGAGTCTAACCCTCTAGTCGACACGTTTGACTGTGAGTCTAACCCTCTAGTCGACACGTTTGCCTTTGAGTCTAACCCTCTAGTCGACACGTTTGCCTTTGAGTCTAACCCTCTAGTCGACACGTTTGCCTTTGAGTCTAACCCTCTAGTCGACACGTTTGCCTGTGAGTCTAACCCTCTAGTCGACACGTTTGCCTGTGAGTCTAACCCTCTAGTCGACACGTTTGCCTGTGAGTCTAACCCTCTAGTCGACACGTTTGCCTGTGAGTCTAACCCTCTAGTCGACACGTTTGCCTTTGAGTCTAACCCTCTAGTCGACACGTTTGCCTTTGAGTCTAACCCTCTAGTCGACACGTTTGCCTGTGAGTCTAACCCTCTAGTCGACACGTTTGCCTTTGAGTCTAACCCTCTAGTCGACACGTTTGACTGTGAGTCTAACCCTCTAGTCGACACGTTTGCCTTTGAGTCTAACCCTCTAGTCGACACGTTTGCCTGTGAGTCTAACCCTCTAGTCGACACGTTTGCCTGTGAGTCTAACCCTCTAGTCGACACGTTTGCCTTTGAGTCTAACCCTCTAGTCGACACGTTTGCCTTTGAGTCTAACCCTCTAGTCGACACGTTTGCCTGTGAGTCTAACCCTCTAGTCGACACGTTTGCCTGTGAGTCTAACCCTCTAGTCGACACGTTTGCCTGTGAGTCTAACCCTCTAGTCGACACGTTTGCCTTTGAGTCTAACCCTCTAGTCGACACGTTTGCCTGTGAGTCTAACCCTCTAGTCGACACGTTTGCCTGTGAGTCTAACCCTCTAGTCGACACGTTTGCCTTTGAGTCTAACCCTCTAGTCGACACGTTTGCCTGTGAGTCTAACCCTCTAGTCGACACGTTTGCCTGTGAGTCTAACCCTCTAGTCGACACGTTTGCCTTTGAGTCTAACCCTCTAGTCGACACGTTTGCCTTTGAGTCTAACCCTCTAGTCGACACGTTTGCCTTTGAGTCTAACCCTCTAGTCGACACGTTTGACTTTGAGTCTAACCCTCTAGTCGACACGTTTGCCTTTGAGTCTAACCCTCTAGTCGACACGTTTGCCTTTGAGTCTAACCCTCTAGTCGACACGTTTGCCTGTGAGTCTAACCCTCTAGTCGACACGTTTGCCTTTGAGTCTAACCCTCTAGTCGACACGTTTGCCTTTGAGTCTAACCCTCTAGTCGACACGTTTGCCTGTGAGTCTAACCCTCTAGTCGACACGTTTGCCTTTGAGTCTAACCCTCTAGTCGACACGTTTGACTGTGAGTCTAACCCTCTAGTCGACACGTTTGCCTTTGAGTCTAACCCTCTAGTCGACACGTTTGCCTTTGAGTCTAACCCTCTAGTCGACACGTTTGCCTTTGAGTCTAACCCTCTAGTCGACACGTTTGACTTTGAGTCTAACCCTCTAGTCGACACGTTTGCCTTTGAGTCTAACCCTCTAGTCGACACGTTTGCCTTTGAGTCTAACCCTCTAGTCGACACGTTTGCCTGTGAGTCTAACCCTCTAGTCGACACGTTTGCCTTTGAGTCTAACCCTCTAGTCGACACGTTTGCCTGTGAGTCTAACCCTCTAGTCGACACGTTTGCCTTTGAGTCTAACCCTCTAGTCGACACGTTTGCCTTTGAGTCTAACCCTCTAGTCGACACGTTTGCCTTTGAGTCTAACCCTCTAGTCGACACGTTTGCCTTTGAGTCTAACCCTCTAGTCGACACGTTTGCCTTTGAGTCTAACCCTCTAGTCGACACGTTTGCCTGTGAGTCTAACCCTCTAGTCGACACGTTTGCCTTTGAGTCTAACCCTCTAGTCGACACGTTTGCCTTTGAGTCTAACCCTCTAGTCGACACGTTTGCCTTTGAGTCTAACCCTCTATCGACACGTTTGCCTTTGAGTCTAACCCTCTATCGACACGTTTGCCTTTGAGTCTAACCCTCTAGTCGACACGTTTGCCTGTGAGTCTAACCCTCTAGTCGACACGTTTGCCTCAGATTGTCCATGGCATTTATTCACAAATAAATAGCCACACATGCCCAACACACACATACGTAAAACACACACACACAAGTACGCAAAAAAAAAAACACACATTTTCCATTTTCAAATATTAGCGTTTAACGATTAATAACGTTATGACAGACTGTTACGATGATTTAAACCGTTTAGGTTTTTAACACGACCATGCATTAGTATATAAAGTAAATAAATAGGATCCCATTAGATTGGTAAAAGGTTCAGTCAACTCTTCTGCCTCTGTAGTAACCTTTGGATGCGTCCTTAATAGCTCCCTATTCCCCATTTAGTGCACTACTTTTGACCAAGGCCCATAGGACATAGGGAGCCATTTGGGACACAGGACACTTATACACCTTCATATAGACACCCCCAGATTGCATTTACGTATGTAACTGTCCTGTCCTGTGATTTCACCTAACGCCTCCTGTCCTGAACTGTCCTGTCCTGTCCTGTCCTGTCCTGTCCTGTCCTGTGATTTCATCTAACGCCTGATGTCCTGAACTGTCCTGTCCTGAACTGTCCTGTCCTGTCCTGTGATTTCACCTAACGCCTCCTGTCCTGAACTGTCCTGTCCTGTCCTGTCCTGTCCTGTGATTTCATCTAACGCCTCCTGTCCTGAACTGTCCTGTCCTGTCCTGTGATTTCACCTAACGTCTCCTGTCCTGAACTGTCCTGTCCTGTCCTGTCCTGAACTTTCCTGTCCTGTGATTTCATCTAACGCCTGATGTCCTGAACTGTCCTGTCCTGAACTGTCCTGTCCTGAACCGTCCTGTCCTGTCCTGTCCTGTGATTTCATCTAACGCTTCCTGTCCTGAACTGTCCTGGCCTGTCCTGTCCTTAACTGTCCTGTCCTGAACTGTCCTGGCCTGTCCTGTCCTTAACTGTCCTGTCCTGTGATTTCACCTAATGTCTCCTGTCCTGTCCTGTGATTTCACCTAACGCTTCCTGTCCTGAACTGTCCTGGCCTGTCCTGTCCTTAACTGTCCTGTCCTGAACTGTCCTGGCCTGTCCTGTCCTTAACTGTCCTGTCCTGTGATTTCACCTAACGTCTCCTGTCCTGTCCTGTCCTGTGATTTCACCTAACGTCTCCTGTCCTGTCCTGTGATTTCACCTAACGTCTCCTGTCCTGTCCTGTGATTTCACCTAACGTCTCCTGTCCTGTCCTTAACTGTCCTGTCCTGTGATTTCACCTAACGCTTCCTGTCCTGAACTGTCCTGGCCTGTCCTGTCCTTAACTGTCCTGTCCTGTGATTTAACCTAACGCCTCCTGTCCTGTGATTTCACCTAACGCCTCCTGTCCTGTCCTGTGATTTAACCTAACGCCTCCTGTCCTGTGATTTCACCTAACGCCTCCTGTCCTGTGATTTAACCTAACGCCTCCTGTCCTGTGATTTCACCTAACGCCTCCTGTCCTGTCCTGTGATTTAACCTAACGCCTCCTGTCCTGTGATTTCACCTAACGCCTCCTGTCCTGTCCTGTGATTTAACCTAACGCCTCCTGTCCTGTGATTTCACCTAACGCCTCCTGTCCTGAACTGTCCTGAGCGATGTTTGTCAGACCATGTGACATCCCGAAAATCTTTTTTTTTCTCACTGAAACCATCTCAAGCCTCCTCTGCCATCTTTTGTCCGAACGGTTTAGGTTACAAAACCCTCCTTAAATGGAAAGATGAGACTCTCACGATGGTGTCCTCTGTTTTGCTGTTTTGCTCTAGGATACCCATACGCCTCACAATACTCATCAGTCTCTGGTATCAATTTAAAAATGAATGGAAGTACACAACAATGTATATACAAAAGTATGTGGACACCCCTTCAAATTAGTGGATTAGGCTTTTTCAGCCTCACCCGTTGCTGACAGGCCTATATAATTGACAACCTGCCATGCAATCTCCATAGACAAACATTGGCAGTAGAATGACCTTACTGAAGAGCACAGTGACTTTCAACATGGCACCATCATAGGATGTCACCTTTCCAACAAGTCAGTTTGTCAAATATCTGCCCTTTGTAGAGCTGCCCTGTTCAACTGTAAGTGCTATTATTCTGAAGTGGAAACGTCTAGGAGCAACAACGGCTCAGCTGCGAAGTGGTAGACCACACAGAGCTCACAGGACGGGACCGCCGAGTGCTGAAGCGTGTAGGGCGTAAAAAGCATCTGTCCTCGGGTTGCAACACTCACTACCGAGTTCCAACCTTTGGGAGCTTCATGAAATGGGTTTCCATGGGCATGCAGCCGCACACAAGCCTAAGATCACCATGGTCAATGCCGAGCGTCGGCTGGAGTGGTGTAAAGCTCACAGCCATTAGACTCTGGAGCAGTGGAAACGCTTTCTCTGGAGGGATGGAATCACGCTTCACCACCTGGCAGTCCGACGGACAAATCTGGGTTTCGCAGATACGAGGAGAACTCTACCAGCTCCAATGCATAGTGCCCGCTGTAAAGTTTGGTGGATGCATAGTGCCAACTGTAAAGTTTGGTGGATGCATAGTGCCAACTGTAAAGTTTGGTGGAGGAGGAAAAATGGTCCGGGGCTTTTTTTCATGGTTCAGATACGAGGAGAACTCTACCAGCTCCAATGCATAGTGCCAACTGTAAAGTTTGGTGGAGGAGGAATAATGGTCTGGGGCTGTTTTTCATGGTTCAGATACGAGGAGAACTCTACCAGCTCCAATGCATAGTGCCAACTGTAAAGTTTGGTGGAGGAGGAATAATGGTCCGGGGCTGTTTTTCATGGTTCAGATACGAGGAGAACTCTACCAGCTCCAATGCATAGTGCCAACTGTAAAGTTTGGTGGAGGAGGAACAATGGTCTGGGGCTGTTTTTCATGGTTCAGATACGAGGAGAACTCTACCAGCTCCAATGCATAGTGCCAACTGTAAAGTTTGGTGGAGGAGGAATAATGGTCTGGGGCTTTTTTCATGGTTCAGATACGAGGAGAACTCTACCAGCTCCAATGCATAGTGCCAACTGTAAAGTTTGGTGGAGGAGGAATAATGGTCTGGGGCTGTTTTTCATGGTTCAGATACGAGGAGAACTCTACCAGCTCCAATGCATAGTGCCAACTGTAAAGTTTGGTGGAGGAGGAATAATGGTCTGGGGCTTTTTTTCATGGTTCAGAATAGGCTTCTTAGTTCCACTGAAGGGAGATCTTACCGCTGCATTATAGCGACTGGAATCTTGGAAACATTTAAACTGAAACCTGCATTTGATCTAAGTCTGAATTCCAAATGACACCCTAGTCGTAGGCTGTTTAAACAGGCAGACCGATTCTGATCTTTTTTTTCCCCACCAAATTGGGTCTTTTGACCAATCAGATCAGATTCTGAAAAAGACCCGATGTGAAAAGATCTGATGTGATTGGTCAAAAGAACAATTAGTAGAAGAGAGATCAGAATTGGGCTGCCTGTGTAAACGCAGACATATTGCACTACATTTGGCCAGAGTTTATAGGTACTATGTAGGGAATAGGGTGCACTACATGTGACCAGAGTCTATAGGTACTATGTAGGGAATAGGGTGCACTACATGTGACCAGAGTTTATAGGTACTATGTAGGGAATAGGGTGCACTACATGTGACCAGTCTATAGGTACTATGTAGGGAATAGGGGGATTGCACTACATGTGACCAGTCTATAGGTACTATGTAGGGAATAGGGTGCACTACATGTGACCAGTCTATAGGTACTATGTAGGGAATAGGGTGCACTACATTTGGTCAGAGTCTATAGGTACTATGTAGGGAATAGGGTGCACTACATTTGGTCAGAGTCTATAGGTACTATGTGGGGAATAGGGTGCACTACATGTGACCAATCTATAGGTACTATGTAGGGAATAGGGTGCACTACATTTGGTCAGAGTCTATAGGTACTATGTAGGGAATAGGGTGCACTACATTTGGTCAGAGTCTATAGGTACTATGTGGGGAATAGGGTGCACTACATGTGACCAGAGTCTATAGGTACTATGTAGGGAATAGGGTGCACTACATTTGGTCAGAGTCTATAGGTACTATGTAGGGAATAGGGTGCACTACCTTAGACCAGAGTCTATAGGTACTATGTAGGGAATAGGGTGCACTACATGTGACCAGTCTATAGGTACTATGTAGGGAATAGGGTGCACTACATGTGACCAGTCTATAGGTACTATGTAGGAATAGGGTGCACTACATGTGACCAGTCTATAGGTACTATGTAGGGAATAGGGTGCACTACATGTGACCATAGTCTATAGGTACTATGTAGGGAATAGGGTGCACCACATGTGACCAGTCTATAGGTACTATGTAGGGAATAGGGTGCACTACATGTGACCATAGTCTATAGGTACTATGTAGGGAATAGGGTGCACTACATGTGACCAGTCTATAGGTACTATGTAGGGAATAGGGTGTCATTTGGGACTCTGATATTAGCATTGATCCAAGTGTTGCTGCTTGCGTTCAGAGACTTGTTGGTTGTTAACCTGTTGGCTGATGAAACATCCTAATTAATGCCACTTGTCCTTCCCCTTCTATTCTACTCTGGTCCGTGATGTGATTAATGTGTGATTACTGAGTGGTTCAGTATTGATCTAGTCAATGACTCAATGCCGCTGACCGAACACAGACCCTATTGGATATTCCGTTAGGAAAATCACACTTTAAATATGTCTTGTGTTTTTTGGACGTGAGAGATGACACAGAGCAACACGCATGGAAGCACATATCAGTTCAAATGCACACGCACGCGCACACACACACACACACGCATACACAGATAGACAGACAGACAGACAGACACACACACAGAGACAGACAGACACATACACAGAGACAGACAGACACACACACAGAGACAGACAGACACACACACAGAGACAGACAGACAGACAGACACATACACACACACACACACACACACACACACACACAGATAGACAGACAGACAGACAGACAGACAGACACACACACAGAGACAGACAGACACATACACACACACACACACACACACACAGACAGACATGCAAGTATGCACATATCCACGGCAGTTTAAACGTCTATTCCACATTGATTCAACCAGTGTGTGCCCAGTCGGTATGCAGGCACGCCCGGCACACACTGGCCGACTTACCGTCAAGCAGAAGAGGAAATGAGCTGAGTAAATAAAAATAAATAAATAATAACAACAATAATGAATCATTTCTCCTATTGAGTCCCCCCCTCTGTGATCCACTCGAGGCATATTAAATATCATTGTAAAAAGCATTAAAGGCAAGGAGACCTCCAGCTCAGCTAAAGCCACTGACAACTGTGTGCCGTTTTTAAGTTTTAAAAAAATTCATAAATGTGAACTATTTGTTTGTATTACGTGTCAGATTAATACGTGATAAAACAACTGCTGTTATTTATCTCCAGCATCCGGTTATACAGACAACTGCTGTCATTTATCTCCTGCATCTGGTTATACAGACAACTGCTGTCATTTATCTCCAGCATCCGGTTATACAGACGACTGCTGTCATTTATCTCCTGCATCCGGTTATACAGACGACTGGTGTCATTTATCTCCAGCATCTGGTTATACAGACAACTGCTGTCATTTATCTCCAGCATCCGGTTATACAGACGACTGCTGTCATTTATCTCCAGCATCTGGTTATACAGACAACTGCTGTTATTTATCTCCTGCATCTGGTTATACAGACAACTGCTGTCATTTATCTCCAGCATCTGGTTATACAGACAACTGCTGTCATTTATCTCCAGCATCTGGTTATACAGACAACTGCTGTCATTTATCTCCAGCATCTGGTTATACAGACAACTGCTGTCATTTATCTCCAGCATCCGGTTACACAGACAACTGCTGTCATTTATCTCCAGCATCCGGTTATACAGACAACTGCTGTCATTTATCTCCAGCATCCGGTTATACAGACGACTGCTGTCATTTATCTCCAGCATCTGGTTATACAGACGACTGCTGTCATTTATCTCCAGCATCCGGTTATACAGACAACTGCTGTCATTTATCTCCTGCATCCGGTTATACAGACGACTGCTGTCATTTATCTCCAGCATCCGGTTATACAGACAAGGAACTGACTCCTTTTTCATGACTCATAGTATCAATCAATATTGGCCTCCATTTAAGTGAATATTTGACTGAATGTAAAAGTGAGCTCTACCTGTCAGTATGAGTGGGTTTTTAGGTTCATTTCCTGTTGTGGGCTCTGCCTATCAAGCAGCAGAAGGGTACATTTGAACTCTACCTGTCAGTATGAGTGGGTTTTTAGGTTCATTTCCTGTTGTGGGCTCTGCCTGTCAAGCAGCAGAAGGGTACATTTGAACTCTACCTGTCAGTATGAGTGTGTTTTTAGGTTCATTTCCTGTTGTGGGCTCTGCCTATCAAGCAGCAGAAGGGTACATTTGAACTCTACCTGTCAGTATGAGTGGGTTTTTAGGTTCATTTCCTGTTGTGGGCTCTGCCTATCAAGCAGCAGAAGGGTACATTTGCCGTTGTGCCTTCAGCTGATAATGTTTACGTTACGAAGCTCCCGGTAGAAACAGTTCTTGCAGTTGGCTAACCACAGCGGTAAGTAGAAGTGCTGTTTTTCTCCAACCAACGCAGGCCTTACCTAGCTAAGTTCGCTAACATCCCCCTTTTTCAACATTGTTTTTTAATTATTTTTATTTAATGTTTGTGTTTAATCGTTATTGCTGCTGACAAACATGATAGGCCAAATTGATTGATGGACTACGTAAAATTGGCTAGTTAACGACAGATCACATCAATATGGCTAGTTAACAAGCTATATAGGTAATTCCACAATAAATGATGATTTAATTCTGAGCTTCTCTCAGATATATAAATATATATTATGGTCAGACACTTCAAAACATACGTCCTTTTTGATAAACACGTTTGACATTGTTATTCAATGCTTTTCTCTATGGGCTGTTTAAGCAAATCATTAGATTTTATATCTACAGGATTAGTTTAGTAGAAACCCTCTACCCCTGGCCCTTACCCTCTAGGGGGATATGATTAGTTTAGTAGAAACCCTCTAGGGGATATGATTAGTTTAGTAGAAACCCTCTAGGGGATATGATTAGTTTAGTAGAAACCCTCTGCCCCTGGCCCTTACCCTCTAGGGGGATATGATTAGTTTAGTAGAAACCCTGCCCCTGGCCCTTACCCTCTAGGGGGATATGATTAGTTTAGTAGAAACCCTCTGCCCCTGGCCCTTACCCTCTAGGGGGATATGATTAGTTTATTAGAAACCCTCTGCCCCTGGCCCTTACCCTCTAGGGGGATATGATTAGTTTAGTAGAAACCCTCTGGGGGATACGATTAGTTTAGTAGAAACCCTCTAGGGGGATATGATTAGTTTAGTAGAAACCCTCTAGGGGATATGATTAGTTTAGTAGAAACCCTCTAGGGGGATATGATTAGTTTAGTAGAAACCCTCTGCCCCTGGCCCTTACCCTCTAGGGGGATATGATTAGTTTAGTAGAAACCCTGCCCCTGGCCCTTCCCCTCTAGGGGGATATGATTAGTTTAGTAGAAACCCTCTGCCCCTGGCCCTTCCCCTCTAGGGGGATACGATTAGTTTAGTAGAAACCCTCTGCCCTGGCCCTTCCCCTCTAGGGGGATACGATTAGTTTAGTAGAAACCCTGCCCCTGGCCCTTACCCTCTAGGGGATACGATTAGTTTAGTAGAAACCCTCTGCCCCTGGCCCTTCCCCTCTAGGGGATACGATTAGTTTAGTAGAAACCCTGCCCCTGGCCCTTACCCTCTAGGGGGATACGATTAGTTTAGTAGAAACCCTCTGCCCCTGGCCCTTCCCCTCTAGGGGGATATGATTAGTTTAGTAGAAACCCTCTGCCCCTGGCCCTTACCCTCTAGGGGGATATGATTAGTTTAGTAGAAACCCTCTGCCTCTGGCCCTTACCCTCTAGGGGGATACGATTAGTTTAGTAGAAACCCTCTGCCCCTGGCCCTTCCCCTCTAGGGGGATATGATTAGTTTATTAGAAACCCTCTAGGGGGATATGATTAGTTTAGTAGAAACCCTGCCCCTGGCCCTTACCCTCTAGGGGATATGATTAGTTTAGTAGAAACCCTGCCCCTGGCCCTTCCCCTCTAGGGGGATACGATTAGTTTAGTAGAAACCCTCTAGGGGGATATGATTAGTTTAGTAGAAACCCTCTAGGGGATATGATTAGTTTAGTAGAAACCCTCTAGGGGGATATGATTAGTTTAGTAGAAACCCTCTGCCCCTGGCCCTTCCCCTCTAGGGGGATACGATTAGTTTAGTAGAAACCCTCTAGGGGGATATGATTAGTTTAGTAGAAACCCTCTAGGGGGATATGATTAGTTTAGTAGAAACCCTCTAGGGGGATATGATTAGTTTAGTAGAAACCCTGCTCCCTGGCCCTTCCCCTCTAGGGGGATACGATTAGTTTAGTAGAAACCCTCTAGGGGGATACGATTAGTTTAGTAGAAACCCTCTAGGGGGATATGATTAGTTTAGTAGAAACCCTCTGCCCCTGGCCCTTCCCCTCTAGGGGGATACGATTAGTTCAGTAGAAACCCTCTAGGGGGATACGATTAGTTTAGTAGAAACCCTCTAGGGGGATACGATTAGTTTAGTAGAAACCCTCTAGGGGGATATGATTAGTTTAGTAGAAACCCTCTGCCCCTGGCCCTTACCCTCTAGGGGGATATGATTAGTTTAGTAGAAACCCTCTGCCCCTGGCCCTTCCCCTCTAGGGGGATACGATTAGTTTAGTAGAAACCCTCTAGGGGGATATGATTAGTTTAGTAGAAACCCTCTAGGGGGATATGATTAGTTCAGTAGAAACCCTCTAGGGGATATGATTAGTTTAGTAGAAACCCTCTAGGGGGATACGATTAGTTTAGTAGAAACCCTCTAGGGGGATATGATTAGTTTAGTAGAAACCCTCTAGGGGGATATGATTAGTTTAGTAGAAACCCTCTAGGGGGATATGATTAGTTTAGTAGAAACCCTCTGCCCCTGGCCCTTACCCTCTAGGGGGATATGATTAGTTTAGTAGAAACCCTGCCCCTGGCCCTTACCCTCTAGGGGATATGATTAGTTTAGTAGAAACCCTCTAGGGGGATATGATTAGTTTAGTAGAAACCCTGCCCCTGGCCCTTACCCTCTAGGGGGATATGATTAGTTTAGTAGAAACCCTGCCCCTGGCCCTTCCCCTCTAGGGGGATACGATTAGTTTAGTAGAAACCCTCTAGGGGGATACGATTAGTTTAGTAGAAACCCTCTGCCCTGGCCCTTACCCTCTAGGGGGATACGATTAGTTCAGTAGAAACCCTCTGGGGGATACGATTAGTTTAGTAGAAACCCTCTAGGGGGATACGATTAGTTTAGTAGAAACCCTCTAGGGGGATATGATTAGTTTAGTAGAAACCCTCTAGGGGGATATGATTAGTTTAGTAGAAACCCTCTGCCCCTGGCCCTTACCCTCTAGGGGGATATGATTAGTTTAGTAGAAACCCTCTGCCCCTGGCCCTTCCCCTCTAGGGGGATATGATTAGTTTAGTAGAAACCCTCTAGGGGGATACGATTAGTTTAGTAGAAACCCTCTAGGGGATACGATTAGTTTAGTAGAAACCCTGCCCCTGGCCCTTACCCTCTAGGGGGATATGATTAGTTTAGTAGAAACCCTCTAGGGGGATACGATTAGTTTAGTAGAAACCCTCTAGGGGGATATGATTAGTTTAGTAGAAACCCTCTAGGGGATATGATTAGTTTAGTAGAAACCCTCTACCCCTGGCCCTTCCCCTCTAGGGGGATATGATTAGTTTAGTAGAAACCCTCTAGGGGGATATGATTAGTTTAGTAGAAACCCTCTAGGGGATATGATTAGTTTAGTAGAAACCCTCTACCCCTGGCCCTTACCCTCTAGGGGATACGATTAGTTTAGTAGAAACCCTCTACCCCTTGCCCTTACCCTCTAGGGGGATACGATTAGTTTAGTAGAAACCCTGCCCCTGGCCCTTACCCTCTAGGGGGATATGATTAGTTTAGTAGAAACCCTCTACCCCTGGCCCTTACCCTCTAGGGGGATATGATTAGTTTATTAGAAACCCTCTAGGGGGATATGATTAGTTTAGTAGAAACCCTCTAGGGGGATATGATTAGTTTAGTAGAAACCCTCTAGGGGGATATGATTAGTTTAGTAGAAACCCTGCCCCTGGCCCTTACCCTCTAGGGGATATGATTAGTTTAGTAGAAACCCTCTGCCCCTGGCCCTTACCCTCTAGGGGGATATGATTAGTTTAGTAGAAACCCTCTGCCCCTGGCCCTTACCCTCTAGGGGGATATGATTAGTTTAGTAGAAACCCTCTGCCCCTGGCCCTTCCCCTCTAGGGGGATATGATTAGTTTAGTAGAAACCCTCTGCCCCTGGCCCTTCCCCTCTAGGGGGATATGATTAGTTTAGTAGAAACCCTCTGCCCCTGGCCCTTACCCTCTAGGGGGATATGATTAGTTTAGTAGAAACCCTCTGCCTCTGGCCCTTCCCCTCTAGGGGGATATGATTAGTTTATTAGAAACCCTCTGCCCCTGGCCCTTACCCTCTAGGGGGATATGATTAGTTTAGTAGAAACCCTCTGCCCCTGGCCCTTCCCCTCTAGGGGGATATGATTAGTTTAGTAGAAACCCTCTGCCTCTGGCCCTTCCCCTCTAGGGGGATATGATTAGTTTAGTAGAAACCCTCTGCCCCTGGCCCTTACCCTCTAGGGGGATATGATTAGTTTAGTAGAAACCCTCTGCCTCTGGCCCTTCCCCTCTAGGGGGATATGATTAGTTTAGTAGAAACCCTGCCCCTGGCCCTTCCCCTCTAGGGGGATATGATTAGTTTAGTAGAAACCCTGCCCCTGGCCCTTCCCCTCTAGGGGGATATGATTAGTTTAGTAGAAACCCTCTGCCCCTGGCCCTTACCCTCTAGGGGGATATGATTAGTTTAGTAGAAACCCTCTGCCCCTGGCCCTTACCCTCTAGGGGGATATGATTAGTTTAGTAGAAACCCTCTGCCCTGGCCCTTCCCCTCTAGGGGGATACGATTAGTTTAGTAGAAACCCTCTGCCCCTGGCCCTTACCCTCTAGGGGGATATGATTAGTTTAGTAGAAACCCTCTGCCCCTGGCCCTTCCCCTCTAGGGGGATACGATTAGTTTAGTAGAAACCCTCTAGGGGGATATGATTAGTTTAGTAGAAACCCTGCCCCTGGCCCTTACCCTCTAGGGGGATACGATTAGTTTAGTAGAAACCCTCTGCCCCTGGCCCTTACCCTCTAGGGGATATGATTAGTTTAGTAGAAACCCTGCCCCTGGCCCTTACCCTCTAGGGGGATACGATTAGTTTA
>NW_024607625.1:25000-32197 GCF_018296145.1 Oncorhynchus tshawytscha | reverse complement strand
ATTATTTTGATATGTTTGACAATTAATGAACTTGCCATGTCAATAAAGTCAATTGAATTGAGAGAGAGAGAGAGACAGACAGAGAGACAGACAGAGAGACAGAGAGACAGACAGAGAGAGAGACAGAGAGAGAGACAGAGAGAGAGAGACAGAGAGAGAGAGACAGAGAGAGACAGAGAGAGAGAGAGAGAGAGAGAGAGAGAGAGAGAGAGAGAGAGAGAGACAGAGAGACAGAGACAGAGAGAGACAGAGAGAGAGAGAGAGAGAGACAGACAGAGAGACAGAGAGAGAGACAGAGAGAAGAGAAAGAGAGAGAAAGAGTCTGGGTAGGTGGTTAGAGCGTTGGACTACTAACCGGAAGGTTGCAAGTTCAAATCCCCTGAACAGGCAGTTAACCCACTGTTCCTAGGCTGTCATTGAAAATAAGAATTTGTTATTTTAACTGACTTGCCGAGTAAAATAAAGATAAAATAAATGTATGCCTTTCGAAAATGTGAACAAAAATGATGCTAGCAGTTGCAGTACGCACCAAATGCTGAATAAATACTCCTCCCCACAGCTGGCTAGCTACTGTGGTAAAAGTCGAGCTAATAACACAATGAATGAGTTTTCAGGGTCCTACTAATCACCCCAAAGTAACCCCATAGAACCCCAAAGAACCCCAAAGAGGTACCAAAAAGAACCCAAAAACTACTCAAAAGTAGAGAACGACCAATAACCTTCTCTGTGGGCTTCGCCAATAGTCCCTGTACATAGCAAAACTGTTGCTATGCTAGCCGCCACTCACCGCCTGAGCCAACGAGCACAATGCTGAGGAATGTCTAGCTGGGGAAATCAGTAGCAAGTAGCAAGCTAGCTCATTCTACAACTGTAAGGTCCAGTGTTGAGAATCGTATGAATTGACACAGTGACCAAAAATAAAAACTCCTGTTGCAAATATTAATTTAGTTTAATTCACTAATAATAAGGCTCGCGTCGCGTGCCCGGGCATGCATGCAATAATCTAGCTAGCTAGCTAAGCAGATAGCTATGTGACCTGTTAGCTAAGATTATGATAACTAACCCTTTCACCTGTAATGTTAGCTAGCTACCTATATTAGCTACTACGCTAGCTAGCTGGCTAGATAAACATGGTACTAAGATATCAGACAAGGAGGTAATATCCAGCGTAGCTAGCTAATTTTAGCTGGTTACCTATATTAGCTACTACGCTAGCTAGCTGGCTAGATAAACATGGTACTAAGATATCAGACATGGAGGTAATATCCAGCGTAGCTAGCTAATGTTAGCTGGTTATCATTTTGAACATCCACCAATTTTCGGGGCAACGAGCCATCTGACTTGTTTTGTAACTTTGGCGCTTATTGGAGGGTTGGACTGAAAACCTACAGGACAGTAGATCTCCAGGAAGAGGGTTGGACTGAAAACATACAGGACAGTAGATCTCCAGGAAGAGGGTTGGACTGAAAACCCACAGGACAGTAGATCTCCAGGTAGAGGGTTGGACTGATAACCTACAGGACAGTAGATCTCCAGGTAGAGGGTTGGACTGAAAACCCACAGGACGGTAGATCTCCAGGAAGAGGTGTGGACAGCTCTGATTTAGACTATGGCAATTAGGGAATAGGACATTTGGCATGTTGAACTGCTATGTGCTCGCTGCGCCTCGTTGTTGTAGCGCTTGCCAGACTCCGACGCTGAGAGTCAAGTTCAAATATTCAAATAAGAACAATATAGAGAGTTGATGACAGTAGACGATCAGGAGAACAGACCAGAACAATATAGAGGGTTGATGACAGTAGATGATCAGGAGAACAGACCAGAACAATATAAAGAGGTGATAACAGTAGATGACTGATGATCAGGAGAACAGACCAGAACAATATAAAGAGGTGATGACAGTAGATGACTGATGATCAGGAGAACAGACCAGAACAATATAAAGAGGTGATAACAGTAGATGACTGATGATCAGGAGAACAGACCAGAACAATATAAAGAGGTGATAACAGTAGATGACTGATGATCAGGAGAACAGACCAGAACAATATAAAGAGGTGATAACAGTAGATGACTGACGATCTGGAGAACAGACCAGAACAATATAAAGAGGTGATGACAGTAGATGATCAGGAGAACAGACCAGAACAATATAGAGGGTTGATGACAGTAGATGATCAAGAGAACAGACCAGAACATTATAGAGAGTTGATGACAGTAGATGATCAGGAGAACAGACCAGAACATTATAGAGAGTTGATGACAGTAGATGATCAAGAGAACAGACCAGAACATTATAGAGAGTTGATGACAGTAGATGACTGATGATCAGGAGAACAGACCAGAACAATATAGAGGGTTGATGACAGTAGACGATCAGGAGAACAGACCAGAACATTATAGAGGTGGTAACAGTAGATGATCAGGAGAACAGACCAGAACAATATAAAGAGGTGATAACAGTAGATGACTGATGATCAGGAGAACAGACCAGAACAATATAAAGAGGTGATGACAGTAGATGACTGATGATCAGGAGAACAGACCAGAACAATATAAAGAGGTGATAACAGTAGATGACTGATGATCTGGAGAACAGACCAGAACAATATAAAGAGGTGATAACAGTAGATGATCAGAGAACAGACCAGAACAATATAGATGATGACCGTGATGACTGACGATCTGGAGAACAGACCAGAACAATATAAAGAGGTGATAACAGTAGATGATCAGGAGAACAGACCAGAACAATATAGAGAGGTGATGACCGTAGATGACTGACGATCTGGAGAACAGACCAGAACAATATAAAGAGGTGATAACAGTAGATGATCAGGAGAACAGACCAGAACAATATAGAGAGGTGATGACAGTAGATGACTGATGATCAGGAGAACAGACCAGAACAATATAGAGAGTTGATGACCGTAGATGACTGACGATCTGGAGAACAGACCAGAACAATATAAAGAGGTGATAACAGTAGATGATCAGGAGAACAGACCAGAACAATATAGAGAGGTGATGACAGTAGATGACTGATGATCAGGAGAACAGACCAGAACAATATAGAGGGAGGATGACAGTAGATGACTGATGATCAGGAGAACAGACCAGAACAATATAAAGAGGTGGTAACAGTGGATGACTGATGATCAGGAGAACAGACCAGAACAATATAGAGGGTTGATAACAGTAGACGATCAGGAGAACAGACCAGAACAATATAGAGGTGGTAACAGTAGACGATCAGGAGAACAGACCAGAACAATATAAAGAGGTGATAACAGTAGATGACTGATGATCAGGAGAACAGACCAGAACAATATAAAGAGGTGATAACAGTAGATGACTGATGATCAGGAGAACAGACCAGAACAATATAGAGAGGTGATGACAGTAGATGACTGATGATCAGGAGAACAGAACAGAACAATATAAAGAGGTGATAACAGTAGATGACTGATGATCAGGAGAACAGACCAGAACAATATAAAGAGGTGATGACAGTAGATGATCAGGAGAACAGACCAGAACAATATAGAGAGTTGATGACAGTAGATGACTGATGATCAGGAGAACAGGACAATGACCCTAAGCACACAACCAAGACAACGCAGGAGTGGCTTTGGGACAAGTCTCTGAACGTCTTTGAGTGGCCCAGCCAGAGCCCGGACTTGAACCCAATCGAACATCCCTGGAGAGACCTGAAAATAGCTGTGCAGCGAAGCTCCCCATCCAACCTGACAGAGATTGAGAGGATCTGCAGAGAGGAATGGGAGAAACTCCCCAAATACAGGTGTGCCAAGCTTGTAGCATCATACCCAAGAAGACTCGAGGCTGTAATCACTGCCAAAGGTGCTTCAACAAAGTACTGAGTAAAGGGCCTGAATGGTTATGTCAATGTGATATTTCAGCTTTTATTTTTAATTCATTTGCAAACATTTCTAAAAACATGTTTTAGCTTTGTCATTATGGGGTATTGTGATGTCATTATGGGGTATTGTGATGTCATTATGGGGTACTGTGATGTCATTATGGGGTACTGTGATGTCATTATGGGGTACTGTGATGTCATTATGGGGTACTGTGATGTCATTATGGGGTATTGTGATGTCATTATGGGGTATTGTGATGTCATTATGGGGTATTGTGATGTCATTATGGGGTAGTGTGATGTCATTATGGGGTATTGTGATGTCATTATGGGGTATTGTGATGTCATTATGGGGTAGTGTGATGTCATTATGGGGTATTGTGATGTCATTATGGGGTATTGTGATGTCATTATGGGGTAGTGTGATGTCATTATGGGGTATTGTGATGTCATTATGGGATATTGTAATGTCATTATGGAGTAGTGTGTGTAGATTGATGAGGGGAAAAAACAATTTAATCTATTTTAGAATAAGACTGTAAACGTAACAAAATTTGGGAAAAAAAAGTCAAGGGGTCTGAATACTTTCTGAATTATACTGTCGAGGACTATTGACAAAGTTCACAGAGAAGAAGGGACAATGGACCAAAACATATTAGTCAATATATCAGCTAATTCATGGAAATCACTCAATGTGTCGTGAGAGAGGTGGGGAGAGAGATTTTTTTACCATTTTATTTCATTTAACTTTTATTTATTAACTAGGCAAGTAAGTCAAGAACATATTCTCATTTTACAATGACAGCCCTAAACCCTCCCTAACCCGGAAGACACTGGGCCCTAAACCCTCCCTAACCCGGAAGACACTGGGCCCTAAACCCTCCCCTAACCCGGAAGACACTGGGCCCTAAACCCTCCCTAACCCGGAAGACACTGGGCCCTAAACCCTCCCCTAACCCGGAAGACACTGGGCCCTAAACCCTCCCCTAACCCGGAAGACACTGGGCCCTAAACCCTCCCCTAACCCGGAAGACACTGGGCCCTAAACCCTCCCCTAACCCGGAAGACACTGGGCCCTAAACCCTCCCTAACCCGGAAGACACTGGGCCCTAAACCCTCCCTAACCCGGAAGACACTGGGCCCTAAACCCTCCCCTAACCCAGAAGACACTGGGCCCTAAACCCTCCCCTAACCCGGAAGACACTGGGCCCTAAACCCTCCCTAACCCGTAAGACACTGGGCCCTAAACCCTCCCTAACCCGGAAGACACTGGGCCCTAAACCCTCCCCTAACCCGGAAGACACTGGGCCCTAAACCCTCACCTAACCCAGAAGACACTGGGCCCTAAACCCTCCCTAACCCGGAAGACACTGGGCCCTAAACCCTCCCCTAACCCGGAAGACACTGGGCCCTAAACCCTCCCCTAACCCGGAAGACACTGGGCCCTAAACCCTCCCCTAACCCGGAAGACACTGGGCCAATTGTGCATTACGGGACTCCCTATCACGATCTGGTTGTGAGACAGAGAGAGAAAGAGAGAGAGAGAGACATGGAGAGAGATGGAGAGATTGAAAGCAAGAGAGAGAGATAGGGGGATAGATTGATAGCCAGGGAGAGAGAGAGAGAGCGAGAGAAATAGGGAGACAAAGAGATCAAGGGAGCGATTGGGAGAGAGAGAGAGGGGGAGAAAGACTGAAAGACAGAGGGGGAGAGTTTTTTTTATGTGCTTTGATTGGGTTTGAGTGGGTGCAGTGTGTGTGTGTGTGTGTGTGTGTGTGTGTGTGTGTGTGTGTGTGTGTGTGGGGGCGTTGATGGGGGAGGGAGAATATATAATCAAATTTGCGGGAGAGATGTTGCCGCAGGTAACAGAGACAACAACCAATCAGCATACACCACCTCTCCATCATACCAGGATGATTTGTGACATGTATGAATGACAGAGAGAGAGAGAGAGATGTGGGGAGAGAAAGAGTGAGACACACTTCCAAACCTCTCTATGTGGATACTCCCACTTGTTAGCCACATATTATCTCCCCCTCTCTCTGTCTCTCTCTCCTTCTCTCTCTATCCCCATCTCTCTCTGTCTCTCTCTCCTTCTCTCTCTATCCCCATCTCTTTCTCTCTCTCTCTCTCTCTATCTCTCTCTCTCTCTCTCTCTCTATCCCTCCTCTCTCTCTCCTTCTCTCTCTCTATCCCCACATCTCTCTCTCACTATCTCTCTCTCTATCCCCATCTCTCTCTCTCTCTCTCTCTCTCCCATATCTCTCTCTCTCGCTCTCTGTCCCTCTACCTCTCTCTCCCCATCTCTCTCTCACTATCAATCTCATTCTCCTCCCATATCTCTCTCTTCCTCCTCGCTCCGTGCCTTTCATAAGGCTATCACGATAATTAGTGTGATATAATTTTTCCTAATTGTTCATATTGTTTCCTAGTGTAGTAGTAGACATAATCACAGGTAGTTAATGTTCCCCTTAGTCACAGGTCCGGGGCCAGATGTTATCTCTGAGCACTGAGGTGAAGGTGAGGCTCTCAGTGGAGAATAACAGATTCTAGATCAGTGCTCAGAGGGAACTGTTTATCTATACATAGATCTCAGTCTGGTAATTCTCCTGTTCTGACACACAGAGAGGAAAATATATAGGTTTCATTATAGTCTGTCCATCCCAACGGTAACAAGACTCATTAACCTCGTTCTATTATAGATACCATAGAAACTTCACCCTTCTCTTTCAATATACAGGTAACTGGCAGAATAAAGGAAACACCAACATGGTGTCTTAATAAGGTGTTGGGCCACCAGGTAACTGCCAGAATAAAGGAAACACCAACATAGTGTCTCAATAAGGTGTTGGGCCACCAGGTAACTGCCAGAATAAAGGAAACACCAACATAGTGTCTTAATAAGGTGTTGGGCCACCATGTAACTGCCAGAATAAAGGAAACACCAACATAGTGTCTTAATAAGGTAGAGGAGGTAGGTAGCCTAGCGGTTAGAGCGTTGGACTTGTAACCGAAAGGTTGCTGGATCGAAACACCAGGCTGACAACTGACAACAAAAAATGTGTCTTTCTGCCCCCTGAACAAGGCAGTTAACCCACTGTTCCTAGGTAGGCCATCATTGTAAAATAAGAATGAGTTTTAAACTGACTTGCCTCGTTTAAATCAAGGTAAAAATGTATAATTGCTTAATTAACTCAGGAACCACACCTGTGTAGACACAGCCTACTCTCTCCAACGAACTGCTCAGAAGGAGAGTTAGGGACTCTGCCAGTGAAGCCGACGCCAATGCAAGATGGCCGCCATATGTTACCGCTCTC
>NW_024607625.1:12500-15000 GCF_018296145.1 Oncorhynchus tshawytscha | reverse complement strand
GAGGATACTGAACCAGGCTAGTATGTGAGGATACTGAACCAGGCTAGTGTGTGAGGATACTGAAACCAGGCCAGTGAATCTGACAGTGTCTGAATCTGGGACATCACCTCGACTGCAAACCTGACAGTCTCTCTCTCTCTCTCTCACACACACACATTTAAACCTTAAAGGGATGTTTTTTTGAATCATTTTCCCAAGAGGAACCCAGTTGTACGTCTCTGTGTCCGGTATTAGGGCAGGTAGAGGGGGAGTCGATCAGCCCAATACTAACTAGCATCAGGGCAATAACAGGAAGTCTATGGTGGGCAGGTAGCCTAGTGGTTAGAGAGTTGGGCCAGTAACCAGAAGGGGGCTGGATTGAATCCCCTGAGCTGACAAGTTAAGAACCTGTCGGTCTGCCCCTGAACAAGGCAGTGTTCCCTGAACCCCAGTGTTCCTGTTAACCCACTGTTCCCCTGAAGGCAGTTAACCCAGTGTTCCCCTGAGCAAGGCTTAACCATTTACTATGCTAATATACTGTACCATAGACAAGGCAGTCCATTCATTATGCTAATATACTGTACCTTAGACTTAACCCACTGTTCCCCTGATTATGCTAATATACTGTACCACAGACTTGGTTCCATTATGCTAATATACTGTACCATAGACTTCCATTCATTATGCTAATATACTGTACCATAGACTTCCATTCATTATGCTAATATACTGTACCATAGACTTCCATTCATTATGCTAATATACTGTACCATAGACTTAGTCATTATGCTAATACACTGTACCATAGACTCATCTGACTCTGGGTCAGCAGATAAAGGGGTCATCATCTGACTCTGGGTCAGTAGATAAACAGCTCCATCTGACTCTGGGTCAGTAGATAAACAGCTCCATCTGACTCTGGGTCAGCAGATAAAGGGTTCATCTGACTCTGGGACAGTAGATAACCAGGACTCATCTGACTCTGGTCAGCAGATAAAGGGGATCATCTGACTCTGGGTAAGCAGATGAAGGGCTTTTCTGACTCTGGGTCAGTAGATAAAGGACCTCATCTGACTCTGGGTCAGTAGATAAAGGGCCTCATCTGACTCTGGGTCAGTAGATAAAGGACCTCATCTGACTCTGGGTCAGTAGAAAAGGACCTCATCTGACTCTGGGTCAGTAGATCAAGGGCCTCATCTGACTCTGGATCAGTAGATAAAGGACCTCATCTGACTCTGGGTCAGTAGATAAAGGACCTCATCTGACTGGGTCAGTAGATAAAGGACCTCATCTGACTCTGGGTCAGTAGATAAAGGACCTCATCTGACTCTGGGTCAGTAGATAAAGGGCCTCATCTGACTCTGGGTCAGTAGATAAAGGACCTCATCTGACTCTGGGTCAGTAGAAAAAGGACCTCATCTGACTCTGGGTCAGTAGAAAAAGGGCCTCATCTGACTCTGGGTCAGTAGATAAAGGACCTCATCTGACTCTGGGTCAGTAGAAAAGGACCTCATCTGACTCTGGGTCAGTAGATAAAGGTCCTCATCTGACTCTGGGTCAGTAGATAAAGGGCCTCATCTGACTCTGGGTCAGTAGATAAAGGGCCTTATCTGACTCTGGGTCAGTAGATAAAGGACCTCATCTGACTCTGGGTCAGTAGATAAAGGACCTCATCTGACTGTGGGTCAGTAGATAAAGGACCTCATCTGACTCTGGGTCAGTAGATAATGGAGAACATCTGACTCTGGGTCAGTAGATAAAAGACCTCATCTGACTGTGGGTCAGTAGATAAAGGACCTCATCTGACTCTGGGTCAGTAGATAACGGAGAACATCTGACTCTGGGTCAGTAGATAAAAGACCTCATCTGACTGTGGGTCAGTAGATAAAGGACCTCATCTGACTCTGGGTCAGTAGATAACGGAGAACATCTGACTCTGGGTCAGTAGATAAAAGACCTCATTGCCTCCTGAAGTATGTCTTATACATGTCAGATAATGATGTCTTGTTCTCTCTCTCTGGACGACACAGAGAGTAACGGAATGAGAGAGAGAGTTGAGTACAGCAAACACACACACACACACACACACACACACACACACACACACACACACACACCAACAGTTTGGACACACCTACTCATTAAAGGGTTTTTCTTTTTTTTCATTGTAGAATAATAATGAAGATCAAAACTATAAAAATAAAATAACATATGGAATCATGTTGTTACCAAACAAAGTGTTAAACAAATCAAAATATGTATTTTAGATTCTTCCAAGTAGCTTTGATGACAGCTTTTGCACACTCTTGGCATTCTCTCAACCAGCTTCATGAGGTAGTCACACACTGGAGAAGTCAATAGATCTCTGGAGGAGACAATATTAGATTCTCACCTTTAGAGCCTGTGTGTGTGTGTTTGTGTGTGGGGTGTATATATATTTGTGTGTGTGTGTGTGTGTATGTATATGTATGTATATGTTATGTAAAAGGAGCTGTGCGGCCTACGCCAGAGTAGAAATACC
>NW_024607625.1:0-7500 GCF_018296145.1 Oncorhynchus tshawytscha | reverse complement strand
AGCCATCCATCATTCAACACTGTTAGCCATCCATCATTCAACACTGTTAGCCATCCATCATTCAACACTGTTAGATAGACATCTATCATTCAACACTGTTAGATAGACATCTATCATTCAACACTGTTAGATAGTCATCCATCATTCAACACTGTTAGATAGTCATCCATCATTCAACACTGTTAGCCATCCATCATTCAACACTGTTAGCCATCCATCATTCAACACTGTTAGATAGTCATCCATCATTCAACACTGTTAGATAGTCATCCATCATTCAACACTGTTACTCATCCATCATTCAACACTGTTAGATAGTCATCCATCATTCAACACTGTTAGATAGACATCCATCATTCAACACTGTTAGATAGTCATCCATCATTCAACACTGTTAGATAGACATCCATCATTCAACACTGTTAGCCATCCATCATTCAACACTGTTAGATAGTCATCCACCATTCAACACTGTTAGATAGACATCCATCATTCAACACTGTTAGATAGTCATCCATCATTCAACACTGTTAGATAGCCATCCATCATTCAACACTGTTAGATAGTCATCCATCATTCAACACTGTTAGTCATCCATCATTCAACACTGTTAGATAGACATCCATCATTCAACACTGTTAGACATCCATCATTCAACACTGTTAGACATCCATCATTCAACACTGTTAGACATCCATCATTCAACACTGTTAGCCATCCATCATTCAACACTGTTAGATAGTCATCCATCATTCAACACTGTTAGATAGACATCCATCATTCAACACTGTTAGATAGTCATCCATCATTCAACACTGTTAGATAGTCATCCATCATTCAACACTGTTAGCCATCCATCATTCAACACTGTTAGATAGTCATCCATCATTCAACACTGTTAGATAGACATCCATCATTCTGACTGGTCCACTGTAGAACCACTGTTTCCTGAAGCACTGTTTCCTGAATCACTGTGTCCTGAATCCCTGTTTCCTGAAGCCCTGTTTCCTGAATCCCTGTTTCCTGAAGCATTCTGCCCTGTTCTGAAATAACCTTCATGCTGTGGATGTTTGGTCAGGACGTGTCGTTTTATTACATTTGTTCGATATGGAGAGACCGATTACTAAAAGCAAAAAAACACATTTATGGGCGCTCCTCGTTATAAGTTTGTATGAAAGAGAGAGAAACGTATCGCTGTTTATGCGTTTGATGACATTTGAGCTCAGTCAGAACTTGTGGCTAGTTTGAGTCCATTGGATGACAGCGGTGAGTGATGACGAGGAGGAATGTAAACTGACAGAGCATCATCTGCTCCGATGCATCGTTGTGATCTTCTAGAAAACTACAGAAAAAAAAGATCCGGTAAAACCGCGAAGCACACCGGCTTCTCCCTCTCACACTCCGGCAGCCAAACTGACAGAGACCGCTTCATGAGCAGAGACCGCTTCATGAGCAGAGACCGCTTCATGAGCAGAGACCGCTTCATGAGCAGAGACCGCTTCATGAGCAGAGACCGCTTCATGAGCAGAGACCGCTTCATGAGCAGAGACCGCTTCATGAGCAGAGACCGCTTCATGAGCAGAGACCGCTTCATAAGCAGAGACCGCTTCATAAGCAGAGACCGCTTCATAAGCAGAGACCGCTTCATAAGCAGAGACCGCTTCATAAGCAGAGACCGCTTCATAAGCAGAGACCGCTTCATAAGCAGAGACCGCTTCATAAGCAGAGACCGCAGATGTACTTGGCCAAATCAAATCCAGGAAATTCCTGAAATAATTATAACATTGACTCTGACACGTCGCCGCCCACCAATAAGGTCAAGACTGTTAGAGGAGAGGAGATGAGAGATACACACTCTTCAACATCTGGACTGACCCAACCAACACCTGGCTCTAACTAGAGATGAAACACAGTCTGGACCCAACCAACACCTGGCTCTAACTAGAGATGAAACACAGTCTGGACCCAACCAACACCTGGCTCTAACTAGAGATGAAACACAGTCTGGACCCAACCAACACCTGGCTCTAACTAGAGATGAAACACAGCCTGGACCCAACCAACACCTGGCTCTAACTAGAGATGAAACACAGTCTGGACCCAACCAACACCTGGCTCTAACTAGAGATGAAACAGCGTCTGGACTGACCCAACCAACACCTGGCTCTAACTAGAGATGAAACACAGTCTGGACCCAACCAACACCTGGCTCTAACTAGAGATGAAACAGCGTCTGGACTGACCCAACCAACACCTGGCTCTAACTAGAGATGAAACAGCGTCTGGACTGACCCAACCAACACCTGGCTCTAACTAGAGATGAAACACAGTCTGGACCCAACCAACACCTGGCTCTAACTAGAGATGAAACACAGTCTGGACCCAACCAACACCTGGCTCTAACTAGAGATGAAACAGCGTCTGGACTGACCCAACCAACACCTGGCTCTAACTAGAGATGAAACACAGTCTGGACCCAACCAACACCTGGCTCTAACTAGAGATGAAACACAGTCTGGACCCAACCAACACCTGGCTCTAACTAGAGATGAAACACAGCCTGGACCCAACCAACACCTGGCTCTAACTAGAGATGAAACACAGTCTGGACCCAACCAACACCTGGCTCTAACTAGAGATGAAACAGCGTCTGGACTGACCCAACCAACACCTGGCTCTAACTAGAGATGAAACAGCGTCTGGACTGACCCAACCAACACCTGGATCTAACTAGAGATGAAACACAGTCTGGACCCAACCAACACCTGGCTCTAACTAGAGATGAAACAGCGTCTGGACTGACCCAACCAACACCTGGCTCTAACTAGAGATGAAACACAGTCTGGACCCAACCAACACCTGGCTCTAACTAGAGATGAAACAGCGTCTGGACTGACCCAACCAACACCTGGCTCTAACTAGAGATGAAACACAGTCTGGACCCAACCAACACCTGGCTCTAACTAGAGATGAAACACAGTCTGGACCCAACCAACACCTGGCTCTAACTAGAGATGAAACACAGTCTGGACCCAACCAACACCTGGCTCTAACTAGAGATGAAACAGCGTCTGGACTGACCCAACCAACACCTGGCTCTAACTAGAGATGAAACACAGTCTGGACCCAACCAACACCTGGCTATAACTAGAGATGAAACACAGTCTGGACCCAACCAACACCTGGCTCTAACTAGAGATGAAACAGCGTCTGGACTGACCCAACCAACACCTGGCTCTAACTAGAGATGAAACACAGTCTGGACCCAACCAACACCTGGCTCTAACTAGAGATGAAACACAGTCTGGACCCAACCAACACCTGGCTCTAACTAGAGATGAAACAGCGTCTGGACTGACCCAACCAACACCTGGCTCTAACTAGAGATGAAACACAGTCTGGACCCAACCAACACCTGGCTATAACTAGAGATGAAACACAGTCTGGACCCAACCAACACCTGGCTCTAACTAGAGATGAAACACAGTCTGGACCCAACCAACACCTGGCTCTAACTAGAGATGAAACAGCGTCTGGACTGACCCAACCAACACCTGGCTCTAACTAGAGATGAAACACAGTCTGGACCCAACCAACACCTGGCTCTAACTAGAGATGAAACAGCGTCTGGACTGACCCAACCAACACCTGGCTCTAACTAGAGATGAAACACAGTCTGGACCCAACCAACACCTGGCTCTAACTAGAGATGAAACAGCGTCTGGACTGACCCAACCAACACCTGGCTCTAACTAGAGATGAAACACAGTCTGGACCCAACCAACACCTGGCTCTAACTAGAGATGAAACACAGTCTGGACCCAACCAACACCTGGCTCTAACTAGAGATGAAACACAGTCTGGACCCAACCAACACCTGGCTCTAACTAGAGATGAAACAGCGTCTGGACTGACCCAACCAACACCTGGCTCTAACTAGAGATGAAACACAGTCTGGACCCAACCAACACCTGGCTATAACTAGAGATGAAACACAGTCTGGACCCAACCAACACCTGGCTCTAACTAGAGATGAAACAGCGTCTGGACTGACCCAACCAACACCTGGCTCTAACTAGAGATGAAACACAGTCTGGACCCAACCAACACCTGGCTCTAACTAGAGATGAAACACAGTCTGGACCCAACCAACACCTGGCTCTAACTAGAGATGAAACAGCGTCTGGACTGACCCAACCAACACCTGGCTCTAACTAGAGATGAAACACAGTCTGGACCCAACCAACACCTGGCTATAACTAGAGATGAAACACAGTCTGGACCCAACCAACACCTGGCTCTAACTAGAGATGAAACACAGTCTGGACCCAACCAACACCTGGCTCTAACTAGAGATGAAACAGCGTCTGGACTGACCCAACCAACACCTGGCTCTAACTAGAGATGAAACACAGTCTGGACCCAACCAACACCTGGCTCTAACTAGAGATGAAACAGCGTCTGGACTGACCCAACCAACACCTGGCTCTAACTAGAGATAAAACACAGTCTGGACCCAACCAACACCTGGCTCTAACTAGAGATGAAACACAGTCTGGACCGACCCAACCAACACCTGGCTCTAACTAGAGATGAAACACAGTCTGGACCGACCCAACCAACACCTGGCTCTAACTAGAGATGAAACACAGTCTGGACCCACCCAACCAACACCTGGCTCTAACTAGAGATGAAACACAGTCTGGACCCAACCAACACCTGGCTCTAACTAGAGATGAAACACAGTCTGGACCCACCCAACCAACACCTGGATCTAACTAGAGATGAAACACAGTCTGGACCCAACCAACACCTGGCTCTAACTAGAGATGAAACACAGTCTGGACCCAACCAACACCTGGATCTAACTAGAGATGAAACACAGTCTGGACCCAACCAACACCTGGCTCTAACTAGAGATGAATCACAGTCTGGACCCAACCAACACCTGGCTCTAACTAGAGATGAAACACAGTCTGGACCCACCCAACCAACACCTGGCTCTAACTAGAGATGAAACACAGTCTGGACCCACCCAACCAACACCTGGCTCTAACTAGAGATGAAACACAGTCTGGACCCAACCAACACCTGGCTCTAACTAGAGATAAATCACAGTCTGGACCCAACCAACACCTGGCTCTAACTAGAGATGAAACACAGTCTGGACCCACCCAACCAACACCTGGCTCTAACTAGAGATGAAACACAGTCTGGACCCACCCAACCAACACCTGGCTATAACTAGAGATGAAACACAGTCTGGACCCAACCAACACCTGGCTCTAACTAGAGATGAAACACAGTCTGGACCCAACCAACACCTGGCTCTAACTAGAGATGAAACACAGTCTGGACCCAACCAACACCTGGCTCTAACTAGAGATGAAACACAATCTGGACCCAACCAACACCTGGCTCTAACTAGAGATGAAACACAGTCTGGACCCAACCAACACCTGGCTCTAACTAGAGATGAAACACAGTCTGGACCGACCCAACCAACACCTGGCTGAAACACAGTCTGGACCCAACCAACACCTGGCTCTAAATAGAGATGAAACACAGTCTGGACCCAACCAACATCTGGCTCTAACTAGAGATTAAACACAATCTGGACCCAAACAACACCTGGCTCTAACTAGAGATGAAACACAGTCTGGACTGACCCAACCAACACCTGGCTCTAACTAGAGATGAAACACAGTCTGGACCCAACCAACACCTGGCTCTAACTAGAGATGAAACACAGTCTGGACCCAACCAACACCTGGCTCTAACTAGAGATGAAACACAGTCTGGACCCAACCAACACCTGGCACCTAACTAGAGATGAAACACAGTCTGGACCCAACCAACACCTGGCTCTAACTAGAGATGAAACACAGTCTGGACCCAACCAACACCTGGCTCTAACTAGAGATGAAACACAGTCTGGACTGATCCAACCAACACCTCTCTGTGTGTGTGTGTGTGTGTGTGTTTACTGTGTAAACATGGCCACAGCCAACAGCAGTCAATATAATTAGCGAATAGCGCGCTAGCCAGAGGCCCTTTAGCTACATTAGTATTTTTTTCTACTGTGTTATTGACTTGTTAATTGTTTACTCCATGTGTAACTCTGTGTTGTCTGTTCACACTGCTATGCTTTATCTTGGCCAGGTCGCAGTTGCAAATGGGAACTTGTTCTCAACTAGCCTACCTGGTTAAATAAAGGTGTTCTCAACTAGCCTACCTGGTTAAATAAAGGTGAAATAAAAAATTTAAAAATTGACTGGTCCTTACCAACATTGACATAGTGCCTCCCAAATAGAAACCCTATCACCTATGTAGTGTACTGCTGTGGACCAGGGCCCCATAGTGTAACATTTAGGGGACCAGGGCCCCCAAGTGTACCATTTAGGGGACCAGGGCCCCATAGTGTACCATTTAGGGGACCAGGGCCACATAGACACACCTGTTAGATAAACACACCTGTTAGATAAACACACCTGTTAGATAGACACACCTGTTAGATAGACACACCTGTTAGATAGACACACCTGTTAGATAGACACACCTGTTAGATAGACACACCTGTTAGATAGACACACCTGTTAGATAGACACACCTGTTAGATAGACACACCTGTTAGATAGACACACCTGTTAGTTAGACACACCTGTTATATAGACACACCTGTTAGATAGACACACCTGTTAGATAGACACACCTGTTAGATAGACACACCTGTTAGATAGACACACCTGTTAGATAGACACACCTGTTAGATAGACACACCTGTTAGATAGACACACCTGTTAGATAGACACACCTGTTAGTTAGACACACCTGTTAGATAGACACACCTGTTAGATAGACACACCTGTTAGTTAGACACACCTGTTAGATAGACACACCTGTTAGATAGACACACCTGTTAGATAGACACACCTGTTAGATAGACACACCTGTTAGATAGACACACCTGTTAGATAGACACACCTGTTAGATAGACACACCTGTTAGATAGACACACCTGTTAGATAGACACACCTGTTAGTTAGACACACCTGTTAGATAGACACACCTGTTAGATAGACACACCTGTTAGATAGACACACCTGTTAGATAGACACACCTGTTAGTTAGACACACCTGTTATATAGACACACCTGTTAGATAGACACACCTGTTAGTGAGACACACCTGTTAGAAAGAAACACCAGGTGTTTGCACATGTGTGTGTGCGTGTGTGTATGTGGGAATATGACCTATATAGGACAAGCAGAGTAAATCAGGACGAGACGGTCCCTACTGAGATATACAATTAACCTAGTTACACGCACACACACACACACACACACACAGACACACACACACACACACACACACACACACACACACACACACACACACACACACTAGACTCTAGATATAGAACAGTTCTTTCACGATGTTCAACACACTCTAAACACACCTTATACACTGTGGTGGTGCCTGGCAGTAGAGAGTCCCCTA
>NW_024607624.1:0-32142 GCF_018296145.1 Oncorhynchus tshawytscha | reverse complement strand
ACTCTGTCTACAGCCTCCAGTATATTACATTCTGTCTACAGCCTCCAGTATATTACACTCTGTCTACATCCTCCATTATATTACACTCTGTCTACAGCCTCCAGTATATTACACTCTGTCTACATCCTCCATTATATTACACTCTGTCCACAGCCTCCAGTATATAACTCTGTCTACAGCCTCCAGGATATTACACTCTGTCTACAGCCTCCAGTATATTACACTCTGTCTACAGCCTCCATTATATTACACTCTGTCTACAGCCTCCAGTATATTACACTCTGTCTACATCCTCCATTATATTACACTCTGTCTACAGCCTCCAGTATATTACACTCTGTCTACATCCTCCATTATATTACACTCTGTCTACAGCCTCCAGTATATTACGCTCTGTCTACAGCCTCCAGTATATTACGCTCTGTCTACAGCCTCCATTATATTACACTCTGTCTACAGCCTCCAGTATATTACACTCTGTCTACAGCCTCCAGTATATTACACTCTGTCTACAGCCTCCAGTATTTAACTCTGTCTACAGCCTCCAGTATATTACACTCTGTCTACATCCTCCAGTATATTACACTCTGTCTACAGCCTCCAGTATATTACACTCTGTCTACAGCCTCCAGTATATTACGCTCTGTCTACAGCCTCCAGTATATTACGCTCTGTCTACAGCCTCCAGTATATTACACTCTGTCTACAGCCTCCAGTATATTACACTCTGTCTACAGCCTCCAGTATATTACACTCTGTCTACAGCCTCCAGTATATTACGCTCTGTCTACAGCCTCCAGTATATTACGCTCTGTCTACAGCCTCCAGTATATTACACTCTGTCTACAGCCTCCAGTATATTACACTCTGTCTACAGCCTCCAGTATATTACACTCTGTCTACAGCCTCCAGTATATTACACCCTGTCTACAGCCTCCAGTATATTACACTGTCTACAGCCTCCAGTATATTACACTCTGTCTACAGCCTCCAGTATATTACACTCTGTCTACAGCCTCCAGTATATTACACTCTGTCTACAGCCTCCAGTATATTACACTGTCTACAGCCTCCAGTATATTACACTCTGTCTACAGCCTCCAGTATATTACACTCTGTATACAACCTCCAGTATGTAACTCTGTCTACAGCCTCCATTATATTACACTCTGTCTACAGCCTCCAGTATATAACTCTGTCTACAGCCTCCAGTATATTACACTCTGTCTACATCCTCCAGTATATTACACCTCTGTCTACAGCCTCCATTATATTACACTCTGTCTACAGCCTCCAGTATATTACACTCTCTCTACAGCCTCCAGTATATTACACTCTGTCTACAGCCTTCAGTATATTACACTCTGTCTACATCCTCCAGTATATTACACTCTGTCTACAGCCTCCAGTATATTACACTCTGTCTACAGCCTCCAGTATATTACACTCTGTCTACAGGTCTCCAGTATATTACACTCTGTCTACATCCTCCAGTATATTACACTCTGTCTACAGCCTCCAGTATATTACACTCTGTCTACAGCCTCCAGTATATTACACTCTGTCAACAGCCTCCAGTATATTACACTCTGTCAACAGCCTCCAGTATATTACACTCTGTCAACAACCTCCAGTATATTACACTCTGTCTACATCCTCCAGTATATTACACTCTGTCTACAGCCTCCAGTATATTACACTCTGTCTACAGCCTCCAGGATATTACACTCTGTCTACAGCCTCCAGTATATTACACTCTGTCTACAGCCTTCAGTATATTACACTCTGTCTACATCCTCCAGTATATTACACTCTGTCTACAGCCTCCAGTATATTACACTCTGTCTACAGCCTCCAGTATATTACACTCTGTCTACAGCCTCCAGTATAGAACACTCTGTCTACAGCCTCCAGTATATTACACTCTGTCTACAGCCTCCAGTATATTACACTCTGTCTACAGCCTCCAGTATATTACACTCTGTCTACAGCCTCCAGTATATTACACTCTGTCTACAGCCTTCAGTATATTACACTCTGTCTACAGCCTCCAGTATATTACACTCTGTCTACATCCTCCAGTATATTACACTCTGTCTACAGCCTCCAGTATATTACACTCTGTCTACAGCCTCCAGTATATTACACTCTGTCTACAGCCTCCAGTATGTAACTCTGTCTACAGCCTCCATTATATTACACTCTGTCTACAGCCTCCAGTATATAACTCTGTCTACAGCCTCCAGTATATTACACTCTGTCTACATCCTCCAGTATATTACACCTCTGTCTACAGCCTCCATTATATTACACTCTGTCTACAGCCTCCAGTATATTACACTCTGTCTACAGCCTCCAGTATATTACACTCTGTCTACAGCCTCCGGTATATTACACTCTGTCTACAGCCTCTGGTATATCACTCTGTCTACAGCCTCCATTATATTACACTCTGTCTACAGCCTCCATTATATTACACTCTGTCTACATCCTCCGGTATATTACACTCTGTCTACAGCCTCTGGTATATAACTCTGTCTACAGCCTCCATTATATTACACTCTGTCTACAGCCTCCAGTATATAACTCTGTCTACAGCCTCCAGTATATTACACTCTGTCTACAGCCTCCAGTATATTACACTGTCTACAGCCTCCAGTATATTACACTCTGTCTACAGCCTCCAGTATATTACACTCTGTATACAACCTCCAGTATGTAACTCTGTCTACAGCCTCCATTATATTACACTCTGTCTACAGCCTCCAGTATATAACTCTGTCTACAGCCTCCAGTATATTACACTCTGTCTACATCCTCCAGTATATTACACCTCTGTCTACAGCCTCCATTATATTACACTCTGTCTACAGCCTCCAGTATATTACACTCTCTACAGCCTCCAGTATATTACACTCTGTCTACAGCCTTCAGTATATTACACTCTGTCTACATCCTCCAGTATATTACACTCTGTCTACAGCCTCCAGTATATTACACTCTGTCTACAGCCTCCAGTATATTACACTCTGTCTACAGGTCTCAGTATATTACACTCTGTCTACATCCTCCAGTATATTACACTCTGTCTACAGCCTCCAGTATATTACACTCTGTCTACAGCCTCCAGTATATTACACTCTGTCAACAGCCTCCAGTATATTACACTCTGTCAACAGCCTCCAGTATATTACACTCTGTCAACAACCTCCAGTATATTACACTCTGTCTACATCCTCCAGTATATTACACTCTGTCTACAGCCTCCAGTATATTACACTCTGTCTACAGCCTCCAGGATATTACACTCTGTCTACAGCCTCCAGTATATTACACTCTGTCTACAGCCTTCAGTATATTACACTCTGTCTACATCCTCCAGTATATTACACTCTGTCTACAGCCTCCAGTATATTACACTCTGTCTACAGCCTCCAGTATATTACACTCTGTCTACAGCCTCCAGTATAGAACACTCTGTCTACAGCCTCCAGTATATTACACTCTGTCTACAGCCTCCAGTATATTACACTCTGTCTACAGCCTCCAGTATATTACACTCTGTCTACAGCCTCCAGTATATTACACTCTGTCTACAGCCTTCAGTATATTACACTCTGTCTACAGCCTCCAGTATATTACACTCTGTCTACATCCTCCAGTATATTACACTCTGTCTACAGCCTCCAGTATATTACACTCTGTCTACAGCCTCCAGTATATTACACTCTGTCTACAGCCTCCAGTATGTAACTCTGTCTACAGCCTCCATTATATTACACTCTGTCTACAGCCTCCAGTATATAACTCTGTCTACAGCCTCCAGTATATTACACTCTGTCTACATCCTCCAGTATATTACACCTCTGTCTACAGCCTCCATTATATTACACTCTGTCTACAGCCTCCAGTATATTACACTCTGTCTACAGCCTCCAGTATATTACACTCTGTCTACAGCCTCCGGTATATTACACTCTGTCTACAGCCTCTGGTATATCACTCTGTCTACAGCCTCCATTATATTACACTCTGTCTACAGCCTCCATTATATTACACTCTGTCTACATCCTCCGGTATATTACACTCTGTCTACAGCCTCTGGTATATAACTCTGTCTACAGCCTCCAGTATATTACACTCTGTCTACAGCCTCCATTATATTACACTCTGTCTACAGTCTCAGTATATTACACTCTGTCTACAGCCTCCAGTATATAACTCTGTCCACAGCCTCCAGTATATTACACTCTGTCTACAGCCTCCAGTATATTACACTCTGTCTACAGCCTTCAGTATATTACGCTCTGTCTACAGCCTCCAGTATATTACACTCTGTCTACAGCCTCCAGTATATTACACTCTGTCTACATCCTCCATTATATTACACTCTGTCTACAGCCTCCATTATATTATACTCTGTCTACATCCTCCAGTATATTACACTCTGTCTACATCCTCCAGTATATTACACTCTGTCTACAGCCTTCAGTATATTACACCCTGTCTACAGCCTCCAGTATATTACACTCTGTCTACAGCCTCCAGTATATTACACTCTGTCTACAGCCTCCAGTATATTACACTCTGTCTACAGCCTCCAGTATATTACGCTCTGTCTACAGCCTCCAGTATATTACACTCTGTCTACAGGTCTCCAGTATATTACACTCTGTCTACAGCCTCCAGTATATTACACTCTGTCAACAGCCTCCAGTATATTACACTCTGTCTACAGCCTCCAGTATATTACACTCTGTCTACAGCCTCCAGTATATTACACTCTGTCTACAGCCTCCAGTATATTACACTCTGTCAACAGCCTCCAGTATATTACACTCTGTCAACAGCCTCCGGTATATTACACTCTGTCTACAGCCTCTGGTATATAACTCTGTCTACAGCCTCCAGTATATTACACTCTGTCTACAGCCTCCAGTATATTACACTCTGTCTACAGCCTCCAGTATATTACACTCTGTCTACAGCCTCCAGTATATTACACTCTGTCTACAGCCTCCAGTATATTACACTCTGTCTACAGCCTCCAGTATATTACACTCTGTCTACAGCCTCCAGTATATTACACTCTGTCTACAGCCTCCAGTATATTACACTCTGTCTACAGCCTCCAGTATATTACACTCTGTCTACAGCCTCCAGTATATTACACTCTGTCTACAGCCTCCAGTATGTAACTCTGTCTACAGCCTCCAGTATGTAACTCTGTCTACAGCCTCCAGTATATTACACTCTGTCTACAGCCTCCAGTATATTACACTCTGTCTACAGCCTCCAGTATGTAACTCTGTCTACAGCCTCCAGTATGTAACTCTGTCTACAGCCTCCAGTATGTAACTCTGTCTACAGCCTCCATTATATTACACTCTGTCTACAGCCTCCAGTATATTACACTCTGTCTACAGCCTCCAGTATATTACACTCTGTCTACAGCCTCTGGTATATAACTCTGTCTACAGCCTCCATTATATTACACTCTGTCTACAGACTCCATTATATTACACTCTGTCTACATCCTCCAGTATATTACACTCTGTCTACAGCCTCTGGTATATAACTCTGTCTACAGCCTCCAGTATATTACACTCTGTCTACAGCCTCCAGTATATTACACTCTGTCTACAGCCTCCAGTATATAACTCTGTCTACAGCCTCCAGTATATTACACTCTGTCTACAGCCTCCAGTATATTACGCTCTGTCTACAGCCTCCAGTATATTACACTCTGTCTACAGGTCTCCAGTATATTACACTCTGTCTACATCCTCCAGTATATTACACTCTGTCTACAGCCTCCAGTATATTACACTCTGTCTACAGCCTCCAGTATATTACACTCTGTCAACAGCCTCCAGTATATTACACTCTGTCAACAGCCTCCAGTATATTACACTCTGTCAACAACCTCCAGTATATTACACTCTGTCTACATCCTCCAGTATATTACACTCTGTCTACAGCCTCCAGTATATTACACTCTGTCTACAGCCTCCAGGATATTACACTCTGTCTACAGCCTCCAGTATATTACACTCTGTCTACAGCCTTCAGTATATTACACTCTGTCTACATCCTCCAGTATATTACACTCTGTCTACAGCCTCCAGTATATTACACTCTGTCTACAGCCTCCAGTATATTACACTCTGTCTACAGCCTCCAGTATATTACACTCTGTCTACAGCCTCCAGTATATTACACTCTGTCTACAGCCTCCAGTATATTACACTCTGTCTACAGCCTCCAGTATATTACACTCTGTCTACAGCCTCCAGTATATTACACTCTGTCTACATCCTCCAGTATATTACACTCTGTCTACAGCCTCCAGTATATTACACTCTGTCTACAGCCTCCAGTATATTACACTCTGTCTACAGCCTCCAGTATGTAACTCTGTCTACAGCCTCCATTATATTACACTCTGTCTACAGCCTCCAGTATATAACTCTGTCTACAGCCTCCAGTATATTACACTCTGTCTACATCCTCCAGTATATTACACCTCTGTCTACAGCTTCCATTATATTACACTCTGTCTACAGCCTCCAGTATATTACACTCTGTCTACAGCCTCCAGTATATTACACTCTGTCTACAGCCTCCAGTATATTACACTCTGTCTACAGCCTCTGGTATATCACTCTGTCTACAGCCTCCATTATATTACACTCTGTCTACAGCCTCCATTATATTACACTCTGTCTACATCCTCCAGTATATTACACTCTGTCTACAGCCTCTGGTATATAACTCTGTCTACAGCCTCCAGTATATTACACTCTGTCTACAGCCTCCATTATATTACACTCTGTCTACAGTCTCCAGTATATTACACTCTGTCTACAGCCTCCAGTATATAACTCTGTCCACAGCCTCCAGTATATTACACTCTGTCTACAGCCTCCAGTATATTACACTCTGTCTACAGCCTTCAGTATATTACGCTCTGTCTACAGCCTCCAGTATATTACACTCTGTCTACAGCCTCCAGTATATTACACTCTGTCTACAGGTCTCCAGTATATTACACTCTGTCTACAGCCTCCAGTATATTACACTCTGTCTACAGCCTCCAGTATATTACACTCTGTCTACATCCTCCAGTATATTACACTCTGTCTACAGCCTCCAGTATATTACACTCTGTCTACAGCCTCCAGTATATTACACTCTGTCAACAGCCTCCAGTATATTACACTCTGTCAACAGCCTCCAGTATATTACACTCTGTCTACATCCTCCAGTATATTACACTCTGTCTACAGCCTCTGGTATATAACTCTGTCTACAGCCTCCAGTATATTACACTCTGTCTACAGCCTCCATTATATTACACTCTGTCTACAGTCTCCAGTATATTACACTCTGTCTACAGCCTCCAGTATATTACACTCTGTCTACAGCCTCCAGTATATTACGCTCTGTCTACAGCCTCCAGTATATTACACTCTGTCTACAGCCTTCAGTATATTACGCTCTGTCTACAGCCTCCAGTATATTACACTCTGTCTACAGCCTCCAGTATATAACTCTGTCTACAGCCTCCATTATATTACACTCTGTCTACAGCCTCCAGTATATTACACTCTGTCTACAGCCTCCAGTATATTACACTCTGTCTACAGCCTCCAGTATATTACACACTGTCTACAGCCTCCAGTATATTACGCTCTGTCTACAGCCTCCAGTATATTACACTCTGTCTACAGGTCTCCAGTATATTACACTCTGTCTACAGCCTCCAGTATATTATACTCTGTCTACAGCCTCCAGTATATTACACTCTGTCCACAGCCTCCAGTATATAACTCTGTCTACAGCCTCCAGGATATTACACTCTGTCTACAGCCTCCAGTATATAACTCTGTCTACAGCCTCCATTATATTACACTCTGTCTACAGTCTCAGTATATTACGCTCTGTCTACAGCCTCCAGTATATTACGCTCTGTCTACAGCCTCCAGTATATTACACTCTGTCTACAGGTCTCCAGTATATTACACTCTGTCTACAGCCTCCAGTATATTATACTCTGTCTACAGCCTCCAGTATATTACACTCTGTCTACAGCCTCCATTATATTACACTCAACGACCTCCACTCATCACTGTAAAACGCTCCCTGAAACACTTCTGCGAGCAGGCCTTTCTAATCGACCTGGCCGGGGTATCCTGGAAGGATATTGATCTCATCCCGTCAGTAGAGGATGCCTGGATATTTTTTTAAATGCCTTCCTAACCATCTTAAATAAACATGCCCCATTCAAGAAATTTAGAACCAGGAACACATATAGCCCTTGGTTCTCCCCAGACCTGACTGCCCTTAACCAACACAAAAACATCCTATGGCGTTCTGCATTAGCATCGAACAGCCCCTTGATATGCAGCTGTTCAGGGAAGCTAGAAACCATTATACACAGGCAGTTAGAAAAGCCAAGGCTAGCTTTTTCAAGCAGAAATTTGCTTCCTGCAACACTAACTCAAAAAGTTCTGGGACACTGTAAAGTCCATGGAGAATAAGAACACCTCCTCCCAGCTGCCCACTGCACTGAAGATAGGAAACACTGTCACCAATGATAAATCCACCATAATTGAGAATTTCAATAAGCATTTTTCTACGGCTGGCCATGCTTTCCACCTGGCTACTCCTACCCCGGACAACAGCACTGCACCCCCAACAGCAACTCGCCCAAGCCTTCCCCATTTCTCCTTCTCCCAAATCCATTCAGCTGATGTTCTGAAAGAGCTGCAAAATCTGGACCCCTACAAATCAGCCGGGCTAGACAATCTGGACCCTTTCTTTCTAAAATTATCTGCCAAAATTGTTGCCACCCCTATTACTAGCCTGTTCAACCTCTCTTTCGTGTCGTCTGAGATTCCCAAAGATTGGAAAGCAGCTGCGGTCATCCCCCTCTTCAAAGGGGGGACACTCTTGACCCAAACTGCTACAGACCTATATCTATCCTACCGTGCCTTTCTAAGGTCTTCGAAAGCCAAGTCAACAAACAGATTACCGACCATTTCGAATCTCACCATACCTTCTCTGCTATGCAATCTGGTTTCAGAGCTGGTCATGGGTGCACCTCAGCCACGCTCAAGGTCCTAAACGATATCTTAACCGCCATCGATAAGAAACATTACTGTGCAGCCGTATTCATTGATCTGGCCAAGGCTTTCGACTCTGTCAATCACCACATCCTCATCGGCAGACTCGACAGCCTTGGTTTCTCAAATAATTGCCTCGCCTGGTTCACCAACTACTTCTCTGATAGAGTTCAGTGTGTCAAATCTGAGGGTCTGCTGTCCGGACCTCTGGCAGTCTCTATGGGGGTGCCACAGGGTTCAATTCTTGGACCGACTCTCTTCTCTGTATACATCAATGAGGTCGCTCTTGCTGCTGGTGAGTCCCTGATCCACCTCTACGCAGACGACACCATTCTGTATACTTCCGGCCCTTCTTTGGACACTGTGTTAACAACCCTCCAGGCAAGCTTCAATGCCATACAACTCTCCTTCCGTGGCCTCCAATTGCTCTTAAATACAAGTAAAACTAAATGCATGCTCTTCAACCGATCGCTACCTGCACCTACCAGCCTGTCCAACATCACTACTCTGGACGGCTCTGACTTAGAATACGTGGACAACTACAAATACTTAGGTGTCTGGTTAGACTGTAAACTCTCCTTCCAGACCCATATCAAACATCTCCAATCCAAAGTTAAATCTAGAATTGGCTTCCTATTTCGCAACAAAGCATCCTTCACTCATGCTGCCAAACATACCCTTGTAAAACTGACCATCCTACCAGTCCTCGACTTTGGCGATGTCATTTACAAAATAGCCTCCAATACCCTACTCAACAAATTGGATGCAGTCTATCACAGTGCAATCCGTTTTATCACCAAAGCCCCATATACTACCCACCATTGCGACCTGTACGCTCTCGTTGGCTGGCCCTCGCTTCATACTCGTCGCCAAACCCACTGGCTCCATGTCATCTACAAGACCCTGCTAGGTAAAGTCCCCCTTTATCTCAGCTCGCTGGTCACCATAGCATCTCCCACCTGTAGCACACGCTCCAGCAGGTATATCTCTCTAGTCACCCCCAAAACCAATTCTTTCTTTGGCCGCCTCTCCTTCCAGTTCTCTGCTGCCAATGACTGGAACGAACTACAAAAATCTCTGAAACTGGAAACACTTATCTCCCTCACTAGCTTTAAGCACCAACTGTCAGAGCAGCTCACAGATTACTGCACCTGTACATAGCCCACCTATAATTTAGCCCAAACAACTACCTCTTTCCCAACTGTATTTAATTTTTATTTATTTATTTATTTTGCTCCTTTGCACCCCATTATTTTTATTTCTACTTTGCACATTCTTCCATTGCAAAACTACCATTCCAGTGTTTTACTTGCTATATTGTATTTACTTTGCCACCATGGCCTTTTTTGCCTTTACCTCCTTCTCACCTCATTTGCTCACATTGTATATAGACTTGTTTATACTGCATTATTGACTGTATGTTTGTTTTACTCCATGTGTAACTCTGTGTCGTTGTATCTGTCGAACTGCTTTGCTTTATCTTGGCCAGGTCGCAATTGTAAATGAGAACTTGTTCTCAACTTGCCTACCTGGTTAAATAAAGGTAAAATAAAAATAAATAAATAAACTCTGTCTACAGCCTCCAGTATATTACGCTCTGTCTACAGCCTCCAGTATATTACACTCTGTCTACAGCCTCCAGTATATTATACTCTGTCTACAGCCTCCAGTATATTACACTCTGTCTACAGCCTCCATTATATTACACTCAACGACCTCCACTCATCACTGTAAAACGCTCCCTGAAACACTTCTGCGAGCAGGCCTTTCTAATCGACCTGGCCGGGGTATCCTGGAAGGATATTGATCTCATCCCGTAAGTAGAGGATGCCTGGATATTTTTTTTAAATGCCTTCCTAACCATCTTAAATAAACATGCCCCATTCAAGAAATTTAGAACCAGGAACACATATAGCCCTTGGTTCTCCCCAGACCTGACTGCCCTTAACCAACACAAAAACATCCTATGGCGTTCTGCATTAGCATCGAACAGCCCCCGTGATATGCAGCTGTTCAGGGAAGCTAGAAACCATTATACACAGGCAGTTAGAAAAGCCAAGGCTAGCTTTTTCAAGCAGAAATTTGCTTCCTGCAACACTAACTCAAAAAGTTCTGGGACACTGTAAAGTCCATGGAGAATAAGAACACCTCCTCCCAGCTGCCCACTGCACTGAAGATAGGAAACACTGTCACCAATGATAAATCCACCATAATTGAGAATTTCAATAAGCATTTTTCTACGGCTGGCCATGCTTTCCACCTGGCTACTCCTACCCCGGACAACAGCACTGCACCCCCAACAGCAACTCGCCCAAGCCTTCCCCATTTCTCCTTCTCCCAAATCCATTCAGCTGATGTTCTGAAAGAGCTGCAAAATCTGGACCCCTACAAATCAGCCGGGCTAGACAATCTGGACCCTTTCTTTCTAAAATTATCTGCCGAAATTGTTGCCACCCCTATTACTAGCCTGTTCAACCTCTCTTTCGTGTCGTCTGAGATTCCCAAAGATTGGAAAGCAGCTGCGGTCATCCCCCTCTTCAAAGGGGGACACTCTTGACCCAAACTGCTACAGACCTATATCTATCCTACCGTGCCTTTCTAAGGTCTTCGAAAGCCAAGTCAACAAACAGATTACCGACCATTTCGAATCTCACCATACCTTCTCTGCTATGCAATCTGGTTTCAGAGCTGGTCATGGGTGCACCTCAGCCACGCTCAAGGTCCTAAACGATATCTTAACCGCCATCGATAAGAAACATTACTGTGCAGCCGTATTCATTGATCTGGCCAAGGCTTTCGACTCTGTCAATCACCACATCCTCATCGGCAGACTCGACAGCCTTGGTTTCTCAAATAATTGCCTCGCCTGGTTCACCAACTACTTCTCTGATAGAGTTCAGTGTGTCAAATCTGAGGGTCTGCTGTCCGGACCTCTGGCAGTCTCTATGGGGGTGCCACAGGGTTCAATTCTTGGACCGACTCTCTTCTCTGTATACATCAATGAGGTCGCTCTTGCTGCTGGTGAGTCCCTGATCCACCTCTACGCAGACGACACCATTCTGTATACTTCCGGCCCTTCTTTGGACACTGTGTTAACAACCCTCCAGGCAAGCTTCAATGCCATACAACTCTCCTTCCGTGGCCTCCAATTGCTCTTAAATACAAGTAAAACTAAATGCATGCTCTTCAACCGATCGCTACCTGCACCTACCAGCCTGTCCAACATCACTACTCTGGACGGCTCTGACTTAGAATACGTGGACAACTACAAATACTTAGGTGTCTGGTTAGACTGTAAACTCTCCTTCCAGACCCATATCAAACATCTCCAATCCAAAGTTAAATCTAGAATTGGCTTCCTATTTCGCAACAAAGCATCCTTCACTCATGCTGCCAAACATACCCTTGTAAAACTGACCATCCTACCAGTCCTCGACTTTGGCGATGTCATTTACAAAATAGCCTCCAATACCCTACTCAACAAATTGGATGCAGTCTATCACAGTGCAATCCGTTTTATCACCAAAGCCCCATATACTACCCACCATTGCGACCTGTACGCTCTCGTTGGCTGGCCCTCGCTTCATACTCGTCGCCAAACCCACTGGCTCCATGTCATCTACAAGACCCTGCTAGGTAAAGTCCCCCTTTATCTCAGCTCGCTGGTCACCATAGCATCTCCCACCTGTAGCACACGCTCCAGCAGGTATATCTCTCTAGTCACCCCCAAAACCAATTCTTTCTTTGGCCGCCTCTCCTTCCAGTTCTCTGCTGCCAATGACTGGAACGAACTACAAAAATCTCTGAAACTGGAAACACTTATCTCCCTCACTAGCTTTAAGCACCAACTGTCAGAGCAGCTCACAGATTACTGCACCTGTACATAGCCCACCTATAATTTAGCCCAAACAACTACCTCTTTCCCAACTGTATTTAATTTTTATTTATTTATTTATTTTGCTCCTTTGCACCCCATTATTTTTATTTCTACTTTGCACATTCTTCCATTGCAAAACTACCATTCCAGTGTTTTACTTGCTATATTGTATTTACTTTGCCACCATGGCCTTTTTTGCCTTTACCTCCCTTCTCACCTCATTTGCTCACATTGTATATAGACTTGTTTATACTGCATTATTGACTGTATGTTTGTTTTACTCCATGTGTAACTCTGTGTCGTTGTATCTGTCGAACTGCTTTGCTTTATCTTGGCCAGGTCGCAATTGTAAATGAGAACTTGTTCTCAACTTGCCTACCTGGTTAAATAAAGGTAAAATAAAAATAAATAAATAAACTCTGTCTACAGCCTCCAGTATATTACGCTCTGTCTACAGCCTCCAGTATATTACACTCTGTCTACAGCCTCCAGTATATTATACTCTGTCTACAGCCTCCAGTATATTACACTCTGTCTACAGCCTCCATTATATTACACTCAACGACCTCCACTCATCACTGTAAAACGCTCCCTGAAACACTTCTGCGAGCAGGCCTTTCTAATCGACCTGGCCGGGGTATCCTGGAAGGATATTGATCTCATCCCGTCAGTAGAGGATGCCTGGATATTTTTTTAAATGCCTTCCTAACCATCTTAAATAAACATGCCCCATTCAAGAAATTTAGAACCAGGAACACATATAGCCCTTGGTTCTCCCCAGACCTGACTGCCCTTAACCAACACAAAAACATCCTATGGCGTTCTGCATTAGCATCGAACAGCCCCTTGATATGCAGCTGTTCAGGGAAGCTAGAAACCATTATACACAGGCAGTTAGAAAAGCCAAGGCTAGCTTTTTCAAGCAGAAATTTGCTTCCTGCAACACTAACTCAAAAAGTTCTGGGACACTGTAAAGTCCATGGAGAATAAGAACACCTCCTCCCAGCTGCCCACTGCACTGAAGATAGGAAACACTGTCACCAATGATAAATCCACCATAATTGAGAATTTCAATAAGCATTTTTCTACGGCTGGCCATGCTTTCCACCTGGCTACTCCTACCCCGGACAACAGCACTGCACCCCCAACAGCAACTCGCCCAAGCCTTCCCCATTTCTCCTTCTCCCAAATCCATTCAGCTGATGTTCTGAAAGAGCTGCAAAATCTGGACCCCTACAAATCAGCCGGGCTAGACAATCTGGACCCTTTCTTTCTAAAATTATCTGCCGAAATTGTTGCCACCCCTATTACTAGCCTGTTCAACCTCTCTTTCGTGTCGTCTGAGATTCCCAAAGATTGGAAAGCAGCTGCGGTCATCCCCCTCTTCAAAGGGGGGACACTCTTGACCCAAACTGCTACAGACCTATATCTATCCTACCGTGCCTTTCTAAGGTCTTCGAAAGCCAAGTCAACAAACAGATTACCGACCATTTCGAATCTCACCATACCTTCTCTGCTATGCAATCTGGTTTCAGAGCTGGTCATGGGTGCACCTCAGCCACGCTCAAGGTCCTAAACGATATCTTAACCGCCATCGATAAGAAACATTACTGTGCAGCCGTATTCATTGATCTGGCCAAGGCTTTCGACTCTGTCAATCACCACATCCTCATCGGCAGACTCGACAGCCTTGGTTTCTCAAATAATTGCCTCGCCTGGTTCACCAACTACTTCTCTGATAGAGTTCAGTGTGTCAAATCTGAGGGTCTGCTGTCCGGACCTCTGGCAGTCTCTATGGGGGTGCCACAGGGTTCAATTCTTGGACCGACTCTCTTCTCTGTATACATCAATGAGGTCGCTCTTGCTGCTGGTGAGTCCCTGATCCACCTCTACGCAGACGACACCATTCTGTATACTTCCGGCCCTTCTTTGGACACTGTGTTAACAACCCTCCAGGCAAGCTTCAATGCCATACAACTCTCCTTCCGTGGCCTCCAATTGCTCTTAAATACAAGTAAAACTAAATGCATGCTCTTCAACCGATCGCTACCTGCACCTACCAGCCTGTCCAACATCACTACTCTGGACGGCTCTGACTTAGAATACGTGGACAACTACAAATACTTAGGTGTCTGGTTAGACTGTAAACTCTCCTTCCAGACCCATATCAAACATCTCCAATCCAAAGTTAAATCTAGAATTGGCTTCCTATTTCGCAACAAAGCATCCTTCACTCATGCTGCCAAACATACCCTTGTAAAACTGACCATCCTACCAGTCCTCGACTTTGGCGATGTCATTTACAAAATAGCCTCCAATACCCTACTCAACAAATTGGATGCAGTCTATCACAGTGCAATCCGTTTTATCACCAAAGCCCCATATACTACCCACCATTGCGACCTGTACGCTCTCGTTGGCTGGCCCTCGCTTCATACTCGTCGCCAAACCCACTGGCTCCATGTCATCTACAAGACCCTGCTAGGTAAAGTCCCCCTTTATCTCAGCTCGCTGGTCACCATAGCATCTCCCACCTGTAGCACACGCTCCAGCAGGTATATCTCTCTAGTCACCCCCAAAACCAATTCTTTCTTTGGCCGCCTCTCCTTCCAGTTCTCTGCTGCCAATGACTGGAACGAACTACAAAAATCTCTGAAACTGGAAACACTTATCTCCCTCACTAGCTTTAAGCACCAACTGTCAGAGCAGCTCACATATTACTGCACCTGTACATAGCCCACCTATAATTTAGCCCAAACAACTACCTCTTTCCCAACTGTATTTAATTTTTATTTATTTATTTATTTTGCTCCTTTGCACCCCATTATTTTTATTTCTACTTTGCACATTCTTCCATTGCAAAACTACCATTCCAGTGTTTTACTTGCTATATTGTATTTACTTTGCCACCATGGCCTTTTTTGCCTTTACCTCCCTTCTCACCTCATTTGCTCACATTGTATATAGACTTGTTTATACTGCATTATTGACTGTATGTTTGTTTTACTCCATGTGTAACTCTGTGTCGTTGTATCTGTCGAACTGCTTTGCTTTATCTTGGCCAGGTCGCAATTGTAAATGAGAACTTGTTCTCAACTTGCCTACCTGGTTAAATAAAGGTAAAATAAAAATAAATAAATAAACTCTGTCTACAGCCTCCAGTATATTACGCTCTGTCTACAGCCTCCAGTATATTACACTCTGTCTACAGCCTCCAGTATATAACTCTGTCTACAGCCTCCATTATATTACACTCTGTCTACAGCCTCCAGTATATTACACTCTGTCTACAGCCTCCAGTATATTACACTATGTCTACAGCCTCCAGTATATTACGCTCTGTCTACAGCCTCCAGTATATTACGCTCTGTCTACAGCCTCCAGTATATTACACTCTGTCTACAGCCTCCAGTATATTACACTCTGTCTACAGCCTCCAGTGTATAACTCTGTCTACAGCCTCCAGTATATTACGCTCTGTCTACAGCCTCCAGTATATTACGCTCTGTCTACAGCCTCCAGTATATTACACTCTGTCTACAGGTCTCCAGTATATTACACTCTGTCTACAGCCTCCAGTATATTACACTATGTCTACAGCCTCCAGTATATTACGCTCTGTCTACAGCCTCCAGTATATTACGCTCTGTCTACAGCCTCCAGTATATTACACTCTGTCTACAGCCTCCAGTATATTACACTCTGTCTACAGCCTCCAGTGTATAACTCTGTCTACAGCCTCCAGTATATTACGCTCTGTCTACAGGTCTCCAGTATATTACACTCTGTCTACAGCCTCCAGTATATTATACTCTGTCTACAGCCTCCAGTATATTACACTCTGTCTACAGCCTCCATTATATTACACTCAACGACCTCCACTCATCACTGTAAAACGCTCCCTGAAACACTTCTGCGAGCAGGCCTTTCTAATCGACCTGGCCGGGGTATCCTGGAAGGATATTGATCTCATCCCGTCAGTAGAGGATGCCTGGATATTTTTTTAAATGCCTTCCTAACCATCTTAAATAAACATGCCCCATTCAAGAAATTTAGAACCAGGAACACATATAGCCCTTGGTTCTCCCCAGACCTGACTGCCCTTAACCAACACAAAAACATCCTATGGCGTTCTGCATTAGCATCGAACAGCCCCCTTGATATGCAGCTGTTCAGGGAAGCTAGAAACCATTATACACAGGCAGTTAGAAAAGCCAAGGCTAGCTTTTTCAAGCAGAAATTTGCTTCCTGCAACACTAACTCAAAAAGTTCTGGGACACTGTAAAGTCCATGGAGAATAAGAACACCTCCTCCCAGCTGCCCACTGCACTGAAGATAGGAAACACTGTCACCAATGATAAATCCACCATAATTGAGAATTTCAATAAGCATTTTTCTACGGCTGGCCATGCTTTCCACCTGGCTACTCCTACCCCGGACAACAGCACTGCACCCCCAACAGCAACTCGCCCAAGCCTTCCCCATTTCTCCTTCTCCCAAATCCATTCAGCTGATGTTCTGAAAGAGCTGCAAAATCTGGACCCCTACAAATCAGCCGGGCTAGACAATCTGGACCCTTTCTTTCTAAAATTATCTGCCGAAATTGTTGCCACCCCTATTACTAGCCTGTTCAACCTCTCTTTCGTGTCGTCTGAGATTCCCAAAGATTGGAAAGCAGCTGCGGTCATCCCCCTCTTCAAAGGGGGACACTCTTGACCCAAACTGCTACAGACCTATATCTATCCTACCGTGCCTTTCTAAGGTCTTCGAAAGCCAAGTCAACAAACAGATTACCGACCATTTCGAATCTCACCATACCTTCTCTGCTATGCAATCTGGTTTCAGAGCTGGTCATGGGTGCACCTCAGCCACGCTCAAGGTCCTAAACGATATCTTAACCGCCATCGATAAGAAACATTACTGTGCAGCCGTATTCATTGATCTGGCCAAGGCTTTCGACTCTGTCAATCACCACATCCTCATCGGCAGACTCGACAGCCTTGGTTTCTCAAATAATTGCCTCGCCTGGTTCACCAACTACTTCTCTGATAGAGTTCAGTGTGTCAAATCTGAGGGTCTGCTGTCCGGACCTCTGGCAGTCTCTATGGGGTGCCACAGGGTTCAATTCTTGGACCGACTCTCTTCTCTGTATACATCAATGAGGTCGCTCTTGCTGCTGGTGAGTCCCTGATCCACCTCTACGCAGACGACACCATTCTGTATACTTCCGGCCCTTCTTTGGACACTGTGTTAACAACCCTCCAGGCAAGCTTCAATGCCATACAACTCTCCTTCCGTGGCCTCCAATTGCTCTTAAATACAAGTAAAACTAAATGCATGCTCTTCAACCGATCGCTACCTGCACCTACCAGCCTGTCCAACATCACTACTCTGGACGGCTCTGACTTAGAATACGTGGACAACTACAAATACTTAGGTGTCTGGTTAGACTGTAAACTCTCCTTCCAGACCCATATCAAACATCTCCAATCCAAAGTTAAATCTAGAATTGGCTTCCTATTTCGCAACAAAGCATCCTTCACTCATGCTGCCAAACATACCCTTGTAAAACTGACCATCCTACCAGTCCTCGACTTTGGCGATGTCATTTACAAAATAGCCTCCAATACCCTACTCAACAAATTGGATGCAGTCTATCACAGTGCAATCCGTTTTATCACCAAAGCCCCATATACTACCCACCATTGCGACCTGTACGCTCTCGTTGGCTGGCCCTCGCTTCATACTCGTCGCCAAACCCACTGGCTCCATGTCATCTACAAGACCCTGCTAGGTAAAGTCCCCCCTTATCTCAGCTCGCTGGTCACCATAGCATCTCCCACCTGTAGCACACGCTCCAGCAGGTATATCTCTCTAGTCACCCCAAAACCAATTCTTTCTTTGGCCGCCTCTCCTTCCAGTTCTCTGCTGCCAATGACTGGAACGAACTACAAAAATCTCTGAAACTGGAAACACTTATCTCCCTCACTAGCTTTAAGCACCAACTGTCAGAGCAGCTCACAGATTACTGCACCTGTACATAGCCCACCTATAATTTAGCCCAAACAACTACCTCTTTCCCAACTGTATTTAATTTTTATTTATTTATTTATTTTGCTCCTTTGCACCCCATTATTTTTATTTCTACTTTGCACATTCTTCCATTGCAAAACTACCATTCCAGTGTTTTACTTGCTATATTGTATTTACTTTGCCACCATGGCCTTTTTTGCCTTTACCTCCTTCTCACCTCATTTGCTCACATTGTATATAGACTTGTTTATACTGCATTATTGACTGTATGTTTGTTTTACTCCATGTGTAACTCTGTGTCGTTGTATCTGTCGAACTGCTTTGCTTTATCTTGGCCAGGTCGCAATTGTAAATGAGAACTTGTTCTCAACTTGCCTACCTGGTTAAATAAAGGTAAAATAAAAATAAATAAATAAACTCTGTCTACAGCCTCCAGTATATTACGCTCTGTCTACAGCCTCCAGTATATTACACTCTGTCTACAGCCTCCAGTATATAACTCTGTCTACAGCCTCCAGTATATTACACTCTGTCTACAGCCTCCAGTATATTACACTCTGTCTACAGCCTCCAGTATATTACGCTCTGTCTACAGCCTCCAGTGTATAACTCTGTCTACAGCCTCCAGTATATTACGCTCTGTCTACAGCCTCCAGTATATTACACTCTGTCTACAGCCTCCAGTATATAACTCTGTCTACAGCCTCCATTATATTACACTCTGTCTACAGCCTCCAGTATATTACACTATGTCTACAGCCTCCAGTATATTACGCTCTGTCTACAGCCTCCAGTATATTACGCTCTGTCTACAGCCTCCAGTATATTACACTCTGTCTACAGCCTCCAGTATATTACACTCTGTCTACAGCCTCCAGTGTATAACTCTGTCTACAGCCTCCAGTATATTACGCTCTGTCTACAGCCTCCAGTATATTACGCTCTGTCTACAGCCTCCAGTATATTACACTCTGTCTACAGGTCTCCAGTATATTACACTCTGTCTACAGCCTCCAGTATATTACACTCTGTCTACAGCCTCCAGGATATTAAACTCTGTCTACAGCCTCCAGGATATAACTCTGTCTACAGCCTCCAGTATATTACACTCTGTCTACAGCCTCCAGTATATTACACTCTGTCTACAGCCTCCAGTATATTACACTCTGTCTACAGCCTCCAGTATATTACACTCTGTCTACAGCCTCCAGTATATTACACTCTGTCTACAGCCTCCAGTATATTACACTCTGTCTACAGCCTCCAGTATATTACGCTCTGTCTACAGCCTCCAGTATATTACGCTCTGTCTACAGCCTCCAGTATATTACACTCTGTCTACAGCCTCCAGTATATAACTCTGTCTACAGCCTCCATTATATTACACTCTGTCTACAGCCTCCAGTATATTACACTATGTCTACAGCCTCCAGTATATTACGCTCTGTCTACAGCCTCCAGTATATTACGCTCTGTCTACAGCCTCCAGTATATTACACTCTGTCTACAGCCTCCAGTATATTACACTCTGTCTACAGCCTCCAGTGTATAACTCTGTCTACAGCCTCCAGTATATTACGCTCTGTCTACAGCCTCCAGTATATTACGCTCTGTCTACAGCCTCCAGTATATTACACTCTGTCTACAGGTCTCCAGTATATTACACTCTGTCTACAGCCTCCAGTATATTACACTCTGTCTACAGCCTCCAGGATATTAAACTCTGTCTACAGCCTCCAGGATATAACTCTGTCTACAGCCTCCAGTATATTACACTCTGTCTACAGCCTCCAGTATATTACACTCTGTCTACAGCCTCCAGTATATTACACTCTGTCTACAGCCTCCAGTATATTACACTCTGTCTACAGCCTCCAGTATATTACACTCTGTCTACAGCCTCCAGTATATTACACTCTGTCTACAGCCTCCAGTATATTACGCTCTGTCTACAGCCTCCAGTGTATAACTCTGTCTACAGCCTCCAGTATATTACGCTCTGTCTACAGCCTCCAGTATATTACACTCTGTCTACAGCCTCCAGGATATAACTCTGTCTACAGCCTCCAGTATATTACACTCTGTCTACATCCTCCAGTATATTACACCTCTGTCTACAGCCTCCAGTATATTACACTCTGTCTACAGCCTCCAGTATATTACACTCTGTCTACAGCCTCCAGTATATTACGCTCTGTCTACAGCCTCCAGTATATTACACTCTGTCTACAGCCTCCAGTATATTACACTCTGTCTACAGCCTCCAGGATATTAAACTCTGTCTACAGCCTCCAGGATATAACTCTGTCTACAGCCTCCAGTATATTACACTCTGTCTACAGCCTCCAGTATATTACACTCTGTCTACAGCCTCCAGTATATTACACTCTGTCTACAGCCTCCAGTATATTACACTCTGTCTACAGCCTCCAGTATATTACACTCTGTCTACAGCCTCCAGTATATTACACTCTGTCTACAGCCTCCAGTATATAACTCTGTCTACAGCCTCCATTATATTACACTCTGTCTACAGCCTCCAGTATATTACGCTCTGTCTACAGCCTCCAGTATATTACACTCTGTCTACGGCCTCCAGTATATTACACTCTGTCTACAGCCTCCAGTATATTACACTCTGTCTACAGCCTCCAGTGTATAACTCTGTCTACAGCCTCCAGTATATTACGCTCTGTCTACAGCCTCCAGTATATTACGCTCTGTCTACAGTCTCCAGTATATTACACTCTGTCTACAGGTCTCCAGTATATTACACTCTGTCTACAGCCTCCAGTATATTACACTCTGTCTACAGCCTCCAGGATATTAAACTCTGTCTACAGCCTCCAGGATATAACTCTGTCTACAGCCTCCAGTATATTACACTCTGTCTACAGCCTCCAGTATATTACACTCTGTCTACAGCCTCCAGTATATTACACTCTGTCTACAGCCTCCAGTATATTACACTCTGTCTACAGCCTCCAGTATATTACACTCTGTCTACAGCCTCCAGTATATTACGCTCTGTCTACAGCCTCCAGTATATTACACTCTGTCTACAGCCTCCAGTATATTACACTCTGTCTACAGCCTCCAGTATATTACGCTCTGTCTACAGCCTCCAGTATATTACGCTCTGTCTACAGCCTCCAGTATATTACACTCTGTCTACAGCCTCCAGTATATAACTCTGTCTACAGCCTCCATTATATTACACTCTGTCTACAGCCTCCAGTATATTACACTATGTCTACAGCCTCCAGTATATTACGCTCTGTCTACAGCCTCCAGTATATTACGCTCTGTCTACAGCCTCCAGTATATTACACTCTGTCTACAGCCTCCAGTATATTACACTCTGTCTACAGCCTCCAGTGTATAACTCTGTCTACAGCCTCCAGTATATTACGCTCTGTCTACAGCCTCCAGTATATTACGCTCTGTCTACAGCCTCCAGTATATTACACTCTGTCTACAGGTCTCCAGTATATTACACTCTGTCTACAGCCTCCAGTATATTACACTCTGTCTACAGCCTCCAGGATATTAAACTCTGTCTACAGCCTCCAGGATATAACTCTGTCTACAGCCTCCAGTATATTACACTCTGTCTACAGCCTCCAGTATATTACACTCTGTCTACAGCCTCCAGTATATTACACTCTGTCTACAGCCTCCAGTATATTACACTCTGTCTACAGCCTCCAGTATATTACACTCTGTCTACAGCCTCCAGTATATTACACTCTGTCTACAGCCTCCAGTATATTACGCTCTGTCTACAGCCTCCAGTATATTACACTCTGTCTACAGCCTCCAGTATATTACACTCTGTCTACAGCCTCCAGGATATTAAACTCTGTCTACAGCCTCCAGGATATAACTCTGTCTACAGCCTCCAGTATATTACACTCTGTCTACAGCCTCCAGTATATTACACTATGTCTACAGCCTCCAGTATATTACACTCTGTCTACAGCCTCCAGTATATTACACTCTGTCTACAGCCTCCAGTATATTACACTCTGTCTACAGCCTCCAGTATATAACTCTGTCTACAGCCTCCATTATATTACACTCTGTCTACAGCCTCCAGTATATTACGCTCTGTCTACAGCCTCCAGTATATTACACTCTGTCTACGGCCTCCAGTATATTACACTCTGTCTACAGCCTCCAGTATATTACACTCTGTCTACAGCCTCCAGTGTATAACTCTGTCTACAGCCTCCAGTAAATTACGCTCTGTCTACAGCCTCCAGTATATTACGCTCTGTCTACAGCCTCCAGTATATTACACTCTGTCTACAGGTCTCCAGTATATTACACTCTGTCTACAGCCTCCAGTATATTACACTCTGTCTACAGCCTCCAGGATATTAAACTCTGTCTACAGCCTCCAGGATATAACTCTGTCTACAGCCTCCAGTATATTACACTCTGTCTACAGCCTCCAGTATATTACACTCTGTCTACAGCCTCCAGTATATTACACTCTGTCTACAGCCTCCAGTATATTACACTCTGTCTACAGCCTCCAGTATATTACGCTCTGTCTACAGCCTCCAGTATATTACGCTCTGTCTACAGCCTCCAGTATATTACACTCTGTCTACAGCCTCCAGTATATAACTCTGTCTACAGCCTCCATTATATTACACTCTGTCTACAGCCTCCAGTATATTACACTATGTCTACAGCCTCCAGTATATTACGCTCTGTCTACAGCCTCCAGTATATTACGCTCTGTCTACAGCCTCCAGTATATTACACTCTGTCTACAGCCTCCAGTATATTACACTCTGTCTACAGCCTCCAGTGTATAACTCTGTCTACAGCCTCCAGTATATTACGCTCTGTCTACAGCCTCCAGTATATTACACTCTGTCTACAGGTCTCCAGTATATTACACTCTGTCTACAGCCTCCAGTATATTACACTCTGTCTACAGCCTCCAGGATATTAAACTCTGTCTACAGCCTCCAGGATATAACTCTGTCTACAGCCTCCAGTATATTACACTCTGTCTACAGCCTCCAGTATATTACACTCTGTCTACAGCCTCCAGTATATTACACTCTGTCTACAGCCTCCAGTATATTACACTCTGTCTACAGCCTCCAGTATATTACACTCTGTCTACAGCCTCCAGTATATTACACTCTGTCTACAGCCTCCAGTATATTACACTCTGTCTACAGCCTCCAGTATATTACGCTCTGTCTACAGCCTCCAGTATATTACACTCTGTCTACAGCCTCCAGTATATTACACTCTGTCTACAGCCTCCAGGATATTAAACTCTGTCTACAGCCTCCAGGATATAACTCTGTCTACAGCCTCCAGTATATTACACTTTGTCTACAGCCTCCAGTATATTACACTCTGTCTACAGCCTCCAGTATATTACACTCTGTCTACAGCCTCCAGTATATTACACTCTGTCTACAGCCTCCAGTATATTACACTCTGTCTACAGCCTCCAGTATATAACTCTGTCTACAGCCTCCATTATATTACACTCTGTCTACAGCCTCCAGTATATTACGCTCTGTCTACAGCCTCCAGTATATTACACTCTGTCTACGGCCTCCAGTATATTACACTCTGTCTACAGCCTCCAGTATATTACACTCTGTCTACAGCCTCCAGTGTATAACTCTGTCTACAGCCTCCAGTATATTACGCTCTGTCTACAGCCTCCAGTATATTACGCTCTGTCTACAGCCTCCAGTATATTACACTCTGTCTACAGGTCTCCAGTATATTACACTCTGTCTACAGCCTCCAGTATATTACACTCTGTCTACAGCCTCCAGGATATTAAACTCTGTCTACAGCCTCCAGGATATAACTCTGTCTACAGCCTCCAGTATATTACACTCTGTCTACAGCCTCCAGTATATTACACTCTGTCTACAGCCTCCAGTATATTACACTCTGTCTACAGCCTCCAGTATATTACACTCTGTCTACAGCCTCCAGTATATTACACTCTGTCTACAGCCTCCAGTATATTACACTCTGTCTACAGCCTCCAGTATATTACGCTCTGTCTACAGCCTCCAGTATATTACACTCTGTCTACAGCCTCCAGTATATTACACTCTGTCTACAGCCTCCAGTATATTACGCTCTGTCTACAGCCTCCAGTATATTACGCTCTGTCTACAGCCTCCAGTATATTACACTCTGTCTACAGCCTCCAGTATATAACTCTGTCTACAGCCTCCATTATATTACACTCTGTCTACAGCCTCCAGTATATTACACTATGTCTACAGCCTCCAGTATATTACGCTCTGTCTACAGCCTCCAGTATATTACGCTCTGTCTACAGCCTCCAGTATATTACGCTCTGTCTACAGCCTCCAGTATATTACACTCTGTCTACAGCCTCCAGTGTATAACTCTGTCTACAGCCTCCAGTATATTACGCTCTGTCTACAGCCTCCAGTATATTACGCTCTGTCTACAGCCTCCAGTATATTACACTCTGTCTACAGGTCTCCAGTATATTACACTCTGTCTACAGCCTCCAGTATATTACACTCTGTCTACAGCCTCCAGGATATTAAACTCTGTCTACAGCCTCCAGGATATAACTCTGTCTACAGCCTCCAGTATATTACACTCTGTCTACAGCCTCCAGTATATTACACTCTGTCTACAGCCTCCAGTATATTACACTCTGTCTACAGCCTCCAGTATATTACACTCTGTCTACAGCCTCCAGTATATTACACTCTGTCTACAGCCTCCAGTATATTACACTCTGTCTACAGCCTCCAGTATATTACGCTCTGTCTACAGCCTCCAGTATATTACACTCTGTCTACAGCCTCCAGTATATTACACTCTGTCTACAGCCTCCAGGATATTAAACTCTGTCTACAGCCTCCAGGATATAACTCTGTCTACAGCCTCCAGTATATTACACTCTGTCTACAGCCTCCAGTATATTACACTCTGTCTACAGCCTCCAGTATATTACACTCTGTCTACAGCCTCCAGTATATTACACTCTGTCTACAGCCTCCAGTATATTACACTCTGTCTACAGCCTCCAGTATATAACTCTGTCTACAGCCTCCATTATATTACACTCTGTCTACAGCCTCCAGTATATTACGCTCTGTCTACAGCCTCCAGTATATTACACTCTGTCTACGGCCTCCAGTATATTACACTCTGTCTACAGCCTCCAGTATATTACACTCTGTCTACAGCCTCCAGTGTATAACTCTGTCTACAGCCTCCAGTATATTACGCTCTGTCTACAGCCTCCAGTATATTACGCTCTGTCTACAGCCTCCAGTATATTACACTCTGTCTACAGGTCTCCAGTATATTACACTCTGTCTACAGCCTCCAGTATATTACACTCTGTCTACAGCCTCCAGGATATTAAACTCTGTCTACAGCCTCCAGGATATAACTCTGTCTACAGCCTCCAGTATATTACACTCTGTCTACAGCCTCCAGTATATTACACTCTGTCTACAGCCTCCAGTATATTACACTCTGTCTACAGCCTCCAGTATATTACACTCTGTCTACAGCCTCCAGTATATTACGCTCTGTCTACAGCCTCCAGTATATTACACTCTGTCTACAGCCTCCAGTATATTACACTCTGTCTACAGCCTCCAGTATATTACGCTCTGTCTACAGCCTCCAGTATATTACGCTCTGTCTACAGCCTCCAGTATATTACACTCTGTCTACAGCCTCCAGTATATAACTCTGTCTACAGCCTCCATTATATTACACTCTGTCTACAGCCTCCAGTATATTACACTCTGTCTACAGCCTCCAGTATATTACACTATGTCTACAGCCTCCAGTATATTACGCTCTGTCTACAGCCTCCAGTATATTACGCTCTGTCTACAGCCTCCAGTATATTACACTCTGTCTACAGCCTCCAGTATATTACACTCTGTCTACAGCCTCCAGTGTATAACTCTGTCTACAGCCTCCAGTATATTACGCTCTGTCTACAGCCTCCAGTATATTACGCTCTGTCTACAGCCTCCAGTATATTACACTCTGTCTACAGGTCTCCAGTATATTACACTCTGTCTACAGCCTCCAGTATATTACACTCTGTCTACAGCCTCCAGGATATTAAACTCTGTCTACAGCCTCCAGGATATAACTCTGTCTACAGCCTCCAGTATATTACACTCTGTCTACAGCCTCCAGTATATTACACTCTGTCTACAGCCTCCAGTATATTACACTCTGTCTACAGCCTCCAGTATATTACGCTCTGTCTACAGCCTCCAGTATATTACACTCTGTCTACAGCCTCCAGGATATTAAACTCTGTCTACAGCCTCCAGGATATAACTCTGTCTACAGCCTCCAGTATATTACACTCTGTCTACAGCCTCCAGTATATTACACTCTGTCTACAGCCTCCAGTATATTACACTCTGTCTACAGCCTCCAGTATATTACGCTCTGTCTACAGCCTCCAGTATATTACACTCTGTCTACAGCCTCCAGGATATTAAACTCTGTCTACAGCCTCCAGGATATAACTCTGTCTACAGCCTCCAGTATATTACACTCTGTCTTCAGCCTCCAGTATATTACACTCTGTCTACAGCCTCCAGTATATTACACTCTGTCTACAGCCTCCAGTATATTACACTCTGTCTACAGCCTCCAGTATATTACACTCTGTCTACAGCCTCCAGTATATAACTCTGTCTACAGCCTCCATTATATTACACTCTGTCTACAGCCTCCATTATATTACACTCTGTCTACAGCCTCCAGTATATTACACTCTGTCTACAGCCTCCAGCCTCCATATATTACACTCTGTCTACAGCCTCCAGTATATTACACTCTGTCTACAGCCTCCAGTATATTACACTCTGTCTACAGCCTCCAGTATATAACTCTGTCTACAGCCTCCAGTATATTACACTCTGTCTACAGCCTCCAGTATATAACTCTGTCTACTGCCTCCAGTATATTACACTCTGTCTCTGTCTACAGCCTCCATTATATTACACTCTGTCTACAGCCTCCAGTATATTACACTCTGTCTACAGCCTCCAGTATATAACTCTGTCTACAGCCTCCAGTATATAACTCTACAGCCTCCATTATATTACACTCTGTCTACAGCCTCCAGTATATTACACTCTGTCTACAGCCTCCAGTATATTACACTCTGTCTACAGCCTCCAGTATATAACTCTGTCTACAGCCTCCATTATATTACACTCTGTCTACAGCCTCCAGTATATAACTCTGTCTACAGCCTCCATTATATTACACTCTGTCTACAGCCTCCAGTATATTACACTCTGTCTACAGCCTCCAGTATATTACACTCTGTCTACAGCCTCCAGTATATAACTCTGTCTACAGCCTCCAGTATATAACTCTGTCTACAGCCTCCAGGATATATTTGCGTCTTCTCGGGTGATATCCCTGCCATCTGAATGTCACTCCTGTTCTCCACCTTTGTAACTTGTCCTGGTCTGATTTAAAAAAATACATGATTTATCTTGCTCTTAGCCACAGTACTTTTAACTAGTGCAACCGAGATAAGAACGCGAAGTAAGCTCACTCCACAACTCGGCTTGCCGCCAGTGGTGCTACTGAATCGGATCCTTTTCTATTGCATAAGAGATTGGTAAGTTGTCAAGGAGGGAGGTCACGTGTATTAGCGAGGTAGAGGGCCCAGTGATTCAGCCATGGGCAGTTTACCCTGAGTCGGACAGAGACTAAGCTGATTCTCCTAAAACATTTGTGCATCTGGCATCTACACCGTCAAGAGAGGTTCCTTCAGAAAAATCTGTTTTGTCAAAGTTCCCACAAAAACACATAAAACATCATCTGCTCCTCTATCACTCCAGTGTTAATTTGCTAAATTGTCATTTCTTCACTACTATGGCCTATTTATTGCCTTACCTCCTTACTCCATTTGCACACTGTATATAGACTTTATTTTTTCTATTGTGTTATTGACTGTATGTTTGTTTAACTCCATGTGTAACTCTGTGTTGTTGTCTTGTTCACACTGCTTTGCTTTATCTTGGCCAGGTCGCAGCTGTAAATGAGAACTTCTTCTCAACTAGCCTACCTGGTTAAATAAAGGTGAAATAAAATAAACAAAATAAAAGTATTTTCCAAGCAGAATGGTACCCTGGTGAGAACTGTCCTCAGATGAAGTGTGACTCTCTCTCATCTTTCATACAGTATGCTTTACATATTTTTTCTCAAATTGGCAACCAAAGGCTGTGCTGTGCTGTGCTTGCGCTTTGTGAGTAGCTAGCTGCCCGTCAGCTGACAGGAAAATAAATACATAAATAAATTACATTTGCGGTAAATAAATCATATTTGAAAGGATTTTGCCAGAGGGCCTCAGCTGACTGTTTGACTGCTTGCAGCTGCATTCCGACTTATGAACGGTTACCACGGCAACTGGGCTTCCAACGACTGAGGACTCCGGTCCCTACCTCCCCCTAATCTCTCCCACCCCCACCTCCACCCCTACTTCCCCTCATCTCCTCCCTCCTCACATGACCATAACAACAAAACCCTTTCATTGACGTGTCTGTGGAATGTGGCAGTGCTTCCTGGTTTGGTTCAGTTGCCAGGGAAACCTGAGGCCACAGCTGCAGCTGCTCACTATACTCAGTACACAGCTGACTGACTGTATTGACTGAATGTACATACGCAGACACGTATTTACATTTTAGTCATTTAGCAGACACTCTTATGTGATTTACAGCTAGTGCACTAATATTAAGATACTTAGGTGGGACAACCACATATCTCAGTCATAGTAAATACATCAGTACAGTCAGAGATAGTAAGAGGGGAAAGAGTCAAATGCCAGTATTAGGTCACAAAAGGCCATTTCTTTGTTGTTGTGGCATTATTTAAGATGTTCTTTGAAGAGGTAGGGTTTCAGATGTTTTTCAGAAGATGGACAGGAACTCTGATGTCCTAGCATCAGGGGGAAGATGGACAGGGACTCTGATGTCCTAGCATCAGGGGGAAGATGGACAGGGACTCTGATGTGCTAGCGTCAGGGGGAAGATGGACAGGGACTCTGATGTCCTAGCATCAGGGGGAAGATGGACAGGGACTCTGATGTCCTAGCTTCAGGGGGAAGATGGACAGGGGCTCTGATGTCCTAGCTTCAGGGGAAGATGGACAGGGACTCTGCTGTCCTAGTTTCAGGGGAAGATGGACAGGGACTCTGATGTCCTAGCATCAGGGGAAGATGGACAGGGACTCTGATGTCCTAGCTTCAGGGGGAAGATGGACAGGGGCTCTGATGTCCTAGCTTCAGGGGAAGATGGACAGGGACTCTGCTGTCCTAGTTTCAGGGGGAAGATGGACAGGGACTCTGATGTCCTAGCTTCAGGGGGAAGATGGACAGGGACTCTGATGTCCTAGCTTCAGGGGGAAGATGGACAGGGACTCTGCTGTCCTAGCTTCAGGGGGAAGCTGGTTCCACCATTGGGGTGCCAGGACAGAGAAGAGCTTGGACTGGGCTTAGCGGGAGTTACCCTGCTTTAGTGGTGAGAGGGCCAAGAGACCAGAGGTGGCAGAATGGAATACTCGGGATGGGGTTTAGGGTTTGAGCATATCTAGACCTTTGGTTACCTGGAACTGTGAGGACTAACAGCGTCACCTATGTTACTTGAAGGTGGACCACAGGAAGTTTGAGGTGGAGCGCGCCCACAGGACTGAAAAACCCAACACCGGCCCAGGTGACAGGCCCAGGCCGATAGTGGTCCAATTCCTGAGGTTCAAGGACCTGAAAATAGCTGTGCAGCGACGCTCCCCATCCAACCTGACAGAGCTGGAGAGGATCTGCAGAGAAAAACTCCCCAAATACAGGTGTGTCAATCTTGTAGCATCACCCCCAAGAAGACTTGAGGCTGTAATCACTGTCAAAGTCAAGGAGCCTCCGGTGTCAATAAAAAAAGAACCAGCCATTTATCTATCGTCATTTAAGATAAATCGTACAATGACAAATTGGTGATGTCCAAAGATAGGTGGGTTTTTTTTCAACAGTTACAGATCCAGTTGCAGAGTGTTCATACAAATCTTTTTAAAGTGTGCTGCGGAGCTCTGCGAGATTTCTGTGATTTTCTATGATTTTCTGAAATAACACACACTCACTAAACCCTCCGTAAATAACTCTAATAAAGACTTAAAACTCAGGATTCTGTAAAGGCATACCCCAATCAGGATATGAGTTTATTTATAGCTTCCTGTGCCAACCGGAAGTGCCTTAAATGGTGTCATAGTGGCAGTTTCCAAGGGTTAAAAATGTCAGATCTTTTCAAAACTTCATATGTGTGATTAGGCAACCCCATGAACTGTAAGTCAGTCATTTCTCCCAACAGATGTCAACGAAAAGCTCTCTCTCACACACACACACACACACACAGCAAGGATGGAGTGACAAAGTGCGGTGCTTAAAGACACAGAGAGCAGGCAATGGCATTACCATAATCCCTAGGCCGTGCCGAGTTCAACGAGATATCCCGCTTGAACGTAGCTCGCTCGGTCTAAGCGCAGCGACCATTAGAAAAGTAGGCCCAAAATGAAGCCTGCCCCACAACGTCATTTGCTTTTGGGTGACAGTGAGAGAACCGCTAGGGTGAGAAGCACAATTCGACCTCAGGTACGTTCCTAAGGTCCTCCCGATCTGTGCAAGCCTAACCTTGACCGTGTAGCATTAACAGTAAAACAGGGTTTTTGATCTCACAGATTACAATGACATCTCTCCCCATAGGAATACATTGCCTGCTCCTCTAAATTCAACCTGAGGCCTATGTGGGTTATGAATGCCTTATTAACCTGTCTTCGATGACAGTCCATCAGGACACTATGAGGTCTACCTGTGTCGATTCTAAGCTTCCTGGACCAACCGGAAGTGGTTAAAATCACGCTAAAAGTGTATATCCATACCCTGCCTGCAGTTTGATAGACATGGAATGGAATGGTAGATCGGCAGAAGATGAATGTGCAGGTAGAGATACTGGGGTGCAAAGGAGCAAAATAAATAAATAAATACCAGTATGGGGATGAGGTAGGTAGATAGATGTG
>NW_024607623.1:0-32028 GCF_018296145.1 Oncorhynchus tshawytscha | reverse complement strand
CATTGTACTTCGTTCAGTTACATGTGCTGAAGAGGCTTGTCTGGAGCCTGGTCTGAAGCCTGGTCTGGAGCCTGGTCTGGGCCTGGTCTGGTCTGGAGCCTGGTCTGGAGCCTGGTCTGGCTCTGGAGCCTGGTCTGGAGCCTGGTCTGGAGTCTGGCCTGGAGCCTCTGGTCTCCGGTCTGGAGCTGGCCGGTCTGGAGCTTGGTCTGGAGTCACGGTCTGGAGCCTGGTCTGGTCTGGAGCCTGGTCTGGAGCCTGGTCTGGTCTGGAGCCTGGTCTGAAGCCTGGTCTGGTCTAGGAGCCTGGTCTGGTCTGGAGCCTGCTCTGGAGCCTGGTCTGGAGCCTGTTCTGGAGCTGGTCTGGAGCCTGGTCTGGGCCCGGTCTGGAGCCTGGCTCCGGGAGTCAGTCTGGAGCCTGGTCTGGAGCCTGGCTCTGGAGCTTGGTCTGGAGCCTGGTCTGGAGCCTGGTCTGGAGCTCGGTCTGGCCTGGAGCCTGGTTCTGGAGCCCTGTTCTGGGAGCCTGGTCTGGAGCCTGGTCTGGAGCTGTCTGGAGGCCTGGAGTCCGGGCCTGGGCTAGGCCTGTTCTGGGAGCCTGCTCTGATCTGGAGCCTGGTCTGGAGCCTGGTCTGGAGCCTGGTCTGGAGCCTGGCCTGGAGCCTGGTCTGGTCTGGAGCCTGGTCTGGAGCCTGGTCTGGTCTGGCCTGGAGCTCTGGCCTGGAGCCTGGTCTGGCCTGGAGCCTGGTCTGGAGCCTGGTCTGGAACGGGTCTGGGCTCTGGCCTGGAACCTGGCCTGGCGCCTGGCCTGGAGGGCCTGGTCTGGTCTAGAGCCTGGTCTTGAGCCTGGTCTGGAGCCTGGTCTGGGCCGGGTCTGGAGCCGGGTCTGGAGCCTGGTCTGGAGTCCGGTCTGGAGTCCGGTCTGGAGTCCGGTCTGGAGTCCAGTCCTGGTCTGGAGCCTGTTCTGGAGCTTGGTCTGGAGCCTGTTCTGGAGCCTGGAGCCTGGTCTGGAGCCTGGTCTGGAGCCTTGTCTGGAGCCTGCATGGTCTGGAGCCTTGTCTGGAGCCTGGTCTGGTCTGGAGCCTGGTCTGGAGCCTGGTCTGGAGCCTGGTCTGCAGCCTGGTCTGGTCTGGAGCCTGGTCTACTCTGGAGCCTGGTCTAGAGCCTGGTGTGGTCTGGAGCCTGGTCTGGAGCCTGGTCTGGAGCCTGGTCTGGAGCCTGGCTGGTCTGGAGCCTGGTCTGGAGCTTGGTCTGGAGCCTGGTCTGGAGCCTGGTCTGGAGTCCGGTCTGGAGGCTTGTCTGGAGCCTGGTCCTGGAAGCCTGGCCTGGAGCCTGGTCTGGAGCCTGGTCTGGTCTGGAGCCTGGTCTGGCTCTGGAGCCTGGCCTGGAGCCTGGTCTGGCCTGGAGCCTGGTCTGGAGCCTGGTCTGGAGTCCGGTCTGGAGTCCGGTCTGGAGTCCGGTCTGGAGCTTGGTCTGGAGTCTGGTCTGGAGTCCGGTCTGGAGTCCGCCTGGAGTCCGGTCTGGAGCTTGGTCTGGAGTCTGGTCTGGAGCCTGGTCTGGCTGGAGCCTGGTCTGGTCTGAGCCTGGTCTGGTCTGGAGCCTGGTCTGGAAGCCTGGTCTGGTCTGGAGCCTGGTCTGGTCTGGAGCCTGGTCTGGTCTGGAGCCTGGTCTGAAGCCTGGTCTGGTCTGGAGCCTGGTCTGGCCTGGAGCCTGGTCTGGAGCCTGGTCTGGAGCCTGTTCTGGAGCTTGGTCTGGAGCCTGGTCTGGAGCCGGGCCTGGAGCCGGTTCTGGAGCCTGGTCTGGAGTCCGGTCTGGAGTCCGGTCTGGGAGTCCGGTCTGGAGCCAGTTCTGGAGCTTGGTCTGGAGCCTGTTCTGGAGCTTGGTCTGGAGCCTGGTCTGGTCTGGAGCCTGGTCTGGAGCCTGGTCTGGAGCCTGGTCTGGAGCTTGGTCTGGAGCCTGGTCTGGAGTCCGGTCTGGAGGCTTGTCTGGAGCCTGGTCTGGAGCCTGGCCTGGAGCCTGGTCTGGAGCCTGATCTGGAGCCTGGTCTGTTCTGGAGCCTGGTCTGGTCTTGAGCCTGTTCTGGAGCTTGGTCTGTAGCCTGTTCTGGAGCTTGTTCTGGAGCCTGGTCTGGAGCCTGGTCTGGAGCCTGGCCTGGAGCCTGGTCTGGTCTGGAGCCTGGTCTGGTTTGGAGCCTGGTCTGGTCTGGAGCCTGGTCTGGTCTGGAGCCTGGCCTGGAGCCTGGTCTGGTCTGGAGCCTGGTCTGGAGCCTGTTCTGTTGCCTGGTCTGGTCTGGAGCCTGGTCTGGAGTCCGGTCTGGAGCCTGATCTGGAGCCTGTTCTGGAGTCTGGTCTGGAGCCTGGTCTGGAGCCTGGCCTGGCGCCTGGTCTGGAGCCTGGTCTGGTCTGGAGCCTGGTCTGGAGCTGGGTCTGGAGCCTGGTCTGGAGCCTGGTCTGGAGTCCGTTCTGGAGTCCGGTCTGGAGCTTGGTCTGGAGTCTGGTCTGGGGTCTTGTCTGGATCCTGGTCAGGAGCCTGGTCTGGAGCCTGGTCTGGAGCCGGGTCTGGAGTCCGGTCTGGAGCCTGGTCTGGAGCCTGTTCTGGAGCTTGGTCTGGAGCCTGTTCTGGAGCTTGGTCTGGAGCCTGGTCTGGTCTGGAGCCTGGTCTGGAGCCTGGTCTGGAGCCTGTTCTGGAGCTTGGTCTGGAGCCTGTTCTGGAGCTTGGTCTGGAGCCTGGTCTGGTCTGGAGCCTGGTCTGGAGCCTGGTCTGGAGCCTGGTCTGGAGCTTGGTCTGGAGCCTGGTCTGGAGCCTGGTCTGGAGCCTGGCCTGGAGCGTGGTCTGGTCTGGAGCCTGGTCTGGAGCCTGGTCTGGTCTGGAGCCTGGTCTGGTCTGGAGCCTGGTCTGGTCTGGAGCCAGGTCTAGAGCCTGGTCTGGAGCCTTGTCTGGAGCCTGGTCTGGAGCCTGGTCTGGAGCCTGGTCTGGAGCCTGGTCTGGAGCCTGGTCTGGTCTGGGGCCTGGTCTGGAGCCTGGTCTGGAGCCTGGTCTGGAGCCTAGTCTTGGCTGGAGCCTGGTCTGGTCTGGAGCCTGGTCTGGTCTGGAGCCTGTTCTGGTCTGGAGCCTGGTCTGGAGCCTGGTCTGTAGCCTGGTCTGGAGCCTGGTCTGGAGCCTGGTCTGGAGCCTGGTCTGGAGCCTGGCCTGGAGCCTGGTCTGGAGCCTGGCCTGGAGCCTGGTCTGGAGCCTGGTCTGGAGTCCGGTCTGGAGTCCGGTCTGGAGCCTGTTCTGGAGCTTGGTCTGGAGCCTGGTCTGGTCTGGAGCCTGGTCTGGAGCCTGGTCTGGAGCCTGTCTGGAGCTTGGTCTGGAGCCTGGTCTGGAGTCCGGTCTGGAGGCTTGTCTGGAGCCTGGCCTGATTCTGGCCTGGAGCCTGGTCTGGAGCCTGATCTGGAGCCTGGTCTGGTCTGGAGCCTGGTCTGGTCGGCAGCCTGTTCTGGAGCTTGGTCTGGAGCCTGTTCTGGAGCTTGTTCTGGAGCCTGGTCTGGAGCCTGGTCTGGAGCCTGGCCTGGAGCGTGGTCTGGTCTGGAGCCTGGTCTGGAGCCTGGTCTGGTCTGGAGCCTGGTCTGGTTTGGAGCCTGGTCTGGTCTGGAGCCTGGTCTGGTCTGGAGCCTGGCCTGGAGCCTGGTCTGGTCTGGAGCCTGGTCTGGAGCCTGTTCTGGAGCCTGGCTGGTCTGGAGCCAGGTCTAGAGCCTTGTCTGGAGCCTTGTCTGGAGCCTGGTCTGGAGCCTGATCTGGGCCTGGTCTGGAGCCTGGTCTGGTCTGGGGCCTGGTCTGGAGCCTGGTCTGGAGCCTGGTCTGGAGCCTGTTCTGGAGCCTGGTCTGGTCTGGAGCCTGGTCTGGTCTGGAGCCTGGTCTGGAGCTGGTCTGTAGCCTGGTCTGGAGCCTGGTCTGGTCTGGAGCCTGGTCTGAAGCCTGGTCTGGTCTGGAGCCTGGTCTGGTTTGGAGCCTGGTCTGGAGCCTGGTCTGGAGCCTGTTTTGGAGCTTGGTCTGGAGCCTGGTCTGTAGCCGGTTCTGGAGCCAGGTCTGGAGCCTGGTCTGGAGTCCGGTCTGGAGTCCGGTCTGGAGCCTGGTCTGGAGCCTGTTCTGGAGCTTGGTCTGGAGCCTGTTCTGGAGCTTGTTCTGGAGCCTGGTCTGGTCTGGAGCCTGGTCTGGAGCCTGGTCTGGAGCCTGGTCTGGAGCTTGGTCTGGAGCCTGGTCTGGAGTCCGGTCTGGAGGCTGTAGCCTGGCTGGTCTGGAGCCTGGCCTGGAGCCTGGTCTGGAGCCTGATCTGGAGCCTGGTGGTCTGGAGCCTGGTCTGGTCTAGTTCTGGAGCCTGGTCTGGAGCCTGGCCTGAGCCTGGTCTGGTCTGGTCTGGAGCCTGGTCTGGAGCCTGGTCTGGTCTGGAGCCTGGTCTGGAGCCTGGTCTGGTTTGGAGCCTGGTCTGGTCTGGAGCCTGGTCTGGAGCCTGGCCTGGAGCCTGGTCTGGAGCCTGGTCTGGAGCCTGTTCTGGAGCCTGGTCTGGTCTGGAGCCTGGTCTGGTCTGGAGCCAGGTCTAGAGCCTGGTCTGGAGCCTTGTCTGGAGCCTGGTCTGGAGCCTGGTCTGGAGCCTGGTCTGGAGCCTGGTCTGGTCTGGGGCTTGGTCTGGAGCCTGGTCTGGAGCCTGGTCTGGAGCCTAGTCTTGGCTGGAGCCTGGTCTGGTCTGGAGTCTGGTCTGGTCTGGAGCCTGTTCTGGTCTGGAGCCTGGTCTGGAGCCGAGTCTGGAGCCTGGTCTGGAGCCGGGTCTGGAGCCTGGGAGCCTGGTCTGGTCTGGAGCCTGGTCTGGTCTGGAGCCTGTTCTGGAGCTTGGTCTGGAGCCTGTTCTGGAGCTTGTTCTGGAGCCTGGTCTGGAGCCTGGTCTGGAGCCTGGCCTGGAGCGTGGTCTGGTCTGGAGCCTGGTCTGGAGCCTGGTCTGGTCTGGAGCCTGGTCTGGTCTGGAGCCTGGTCTGGTCTGGAGCCAGGTCTAGAGCCTGGTCTGGAGCCTTGTCTGGAGCCTGGTCTGGAGCCTGGTCTGGAGCCTGGTCTGGTGCCTGGTGTGGTCTGGGGCCTGGTCTGGAGCCTGGTCTGGAGCCTGGTCTGGAGCCTAGTCTTGGCTGGAGCCTGGTCTGGTCTGGAGCCTGGTCTGGTCTGGAGCCTGTTCTGGTCTGGAGCCTGGTCTGGAGCCTGGTCTGTAGCCTGGTCTGGAGCCTGGTCTGGAGCCTGGTCTGGAGCCGGGTCTGGAGCCTGGCCTGGAGCCTGGTCTGGAGCCTGGCCTGGAGCCTGGTCTGGAGCCTGGTCTGGAGTCCGGTCTGGAGTCCGGTCTGGAGCCTGGTCTGGAGCCTGTTCTGGAGCTTGGTCTGGAGCCTGGTCTGGTCTGGAGCCTGGTCTGGAGCCTGGTCTGGAGCCTAGTCTGGAGCTTGGTCTGGAGCCTGGTCTGGAGTCCGGTCTGGAGGCTTGTCTGGAGCCTGGTCCTGATTCTGGCCTGGAGCCTGGTCTGGAGCCTGATCTGGAGCCTGGTCTGGTCTGGAGCCTGGTCTGGTCTGGAGCCTGTTCTGGAGCTTGGTCTGGAGCCTGTTCTGGAGCTTGTTCTGGAGCCTGGTCTGGAGCCTGGTCTGGAGCCTGGCCTGGAGCGTGGTCTGGTCTGGAGCCTGGTCTGGAGCCTGGTCTGGTCTGGAGCCTGGTCTGGTTTGGAGCCTGGTCTGGTCTGGAGCCTGGTCTGGTCTGGAGCCTGGCCTGGAGCCTGGTCTGGTCTGGAGCCTGGTCTGGAGCCTGTTCTGGAGCCTGGTCTGGTCTGGAGCCAGGTCTAGAGCCTTGTCTGGAGCCTTGTCTGGAGCCTGGTCTGGAGCCTGGTCTGGAGCCTGGTCTGGAGCCTGGTCTGGTCTGGGGCCTGGTCTGGAGCCTGGTCTGGAGCCTGGTCTGGAGCCTAGTCTTGGCTGGAGCCTGGTCTGGTCTGGAGCCTGGTCTGGTCTGGAGCCTGTTCTGGTCTGGAGCCTGGTCTGGAGCCTGGTCTGGTGGTCTGGAGCCTGGTCTGGTCTGGAGCCTGGTCTGAAGCCTGGTCTGGTCTGGAGCCTGGTCTGGTTTGGAGCCTGGTCTGGAGCCTGGTCTGGAGCCTGTTTTGGAGCTTGGTCTGGAGCCTGGTCTGTAGCCGGTTCTGGAGCCAGGTCTGGAGCCTGGTCTGGAGTCCGGTCTGGAGTCCGGTCTGGAGCCTGGTCTGGAGCCTGTTCTGGAGCTTGGTCTGGAGCCTGTTCTGGAGCTTGTTCTGGAGCCTGGTCTGGTCTGGAGCCTGGTCTGGAGCCTGGTCTGGAGCCTGGTCTGGAGCTTGGTCTGGAGCCTGGTCTGGAGTCCGGTCTGGAGGCTTGCCTGGTCTGGAGCCTGGCCTGGAGCCTGGTCTGGAGCCTGATCTGGAGCCTGGACTGGTCTGGAGCCTGGTCTGGTCTAGAACCTGTTCTGGAGCCTGGTCTGGAGCCTGGCCTGGCCTGGTCTGGTCTGGTCTGGAGCCTGGTCTGGAGCCTGGTCTGGTCTGGAGCCTGGTCTGGAGCCTGGTCTGGAGCCTGGTCTGGTCTGGAGCCTGGTCTGGAGCCTGGCCTGGAGCCTGGTCTGGTCTGGAGCCTGGTCTGGTCTGGAGCCTGGTCTGGTCTGGAGCCAGGTCTGAGCCTGGTCTGGAGCCTTGTCTGGAGCCTGGTCTGGAGCCTGGTCTGGAGCCTGGTCTGGTCTGGGGCCTGGTCTGGAGCCTGGTCTGGAGCCTGGTCTGGAGCCTGGTCTTGGCTGGAGCCTGGTCTGGTCTGGAGCTGGTCTGGTCTGGAGCCTGTTCTGGTCTGGAGCCTGGTCTGGAGCCGGGTCTGGAGCCTGGTCTGGAGCCGGGTCTGGAGCCTGGTCTGGAGCCTGGTCTGGAGCCTGGCCTGGAGCCTGGTCTGGAGCCTGGTCTGGAGCCTGGTCTGGAGCCTGGTCTGGAGCCTGGTCTGGAGCCTGGTCTGGAGCCTGGCCTGGAGCCTGGCCTGGAGCCTGGTCTGGAGCCGGGTCTGGAGCCTGGCCTGGAGCCTGGCCTGGAGCCTGTTCTGGAGCCTGGTCTGGATCCTGGCCTGGAGCCTGGTCTGGAGCCTGGTCTGGAGCCTGGTCTGGAGCCTAGTCTGGAGCGTGGTCTGGAGTCTGGTCTGGAGCATGGTCTGGAGCCTGGTCTGGAGCCTGGTCTGGAGCCTGGTCTGGTCTGGAGCCTGGTCTGGAGCCTGGTCTGGTCTGGAGCCTGGTCTGGTCTGGAGCCTGGTCTGGTTTGGAGCCTGGTCTGGTCTGGAGCCTGGTCTGGAACCTGGCCTGGCCTCATCTTGAGCCTGGTCTGGTCTGGAGCCTGGTCTGGAGCCTGGTCTGGAGCCTGGCCTGGTCTGGAGCCTGGTGGTCTGGAGCCTGGTCTGGAGCCTGGCCTGGAGCCTGGTCTGGAGCCTGGTCTGGAGCCTGTTCTGGAGCTTGGTCTGGAGCCTGTTCTGGAGCTTGGTCTGGAGCCTGGTCTGGTCTGGAGCCTGGTCTGGAGCCTGGTCTGGAGCCTGTTCTGGAGCTTGGTCTGGAGCCTGTTCTGGAGCTTGGTCTGGAGCCTGGTCTGGAGCCTGGTCTGGGGTCCGGTCTGGAGCCTTGTCTGGAGCCTCTCTGGATCCTGGCCTGGAGCCTGGTCTGGAGCCTGGTCTGGAGCCTGTAGCCTGGCCTGGAGCCTGGTCTGGTCTGGAGCCTGGTCTGGAGCCTGTTCTGGAGCCTGGTCTGGTCTGGAGCCTGGTCTGGTCTGGAGCCAGGTCTGGAGCCTGGTCTGGAGCCTTGTCTGGAGCCTGGTCTGGAGCCTGGTCTGGAGCCTGGTCTGGTCTGGGGCCTGGTCTGGAGCCTGGTCTGGAGCCTGGTCTGGAGCCTGTCTTGGCTGGAGCCTGGTCTGGTCTGGAGCCTGGTCTGGTCTGGAGCCTGTTCTGGTCTGGAGCCTGGTCTGGAGCCTGGTCTGTAGCCTGGTCTGGAGCCTGGTCTGGTCTGGAGCCTGGTCTGGAAGCCTGGTCTGGTCTGGAGCCTGGTCTGGTTTGGAGCCTGGTCTGGAGCCTGGTCTGGAGCCTGTTTTGGAGCTTGGTCTGGAGCCTGGTCTGTAGCCTGGAGCCAGGTCTGGAGCCTGGTCTGGAGTCCGGTCTGGAGTCCGGTCTGGAGCCTGGTCTGGAGCCTGTTCTGGAGCTTGGTCTGGAGCCTGTTCTGGAGCTTGGTCTGGAGCCTGGTCTGGTCTGGAGCCTGGTCTGGTCTGGAGCCAGGTCTAGAGCCTGGTCTGGAGCCTTGTCTGGAGCCTGGTCTGGAGCCTGGTCTGGAGCCTGGTCTGGAGCCTGGTCTGGTCTGGGCTTGGTCTGGAGCCTGGTCTGGAGCCTGGTCTGGAGCCTAGTCTTGGCTGGAGCCTGGTCTGGTCTGGAGTCTGGTCTGGTCTGGAGCCTGTTCTGGTCTGGAGCCTGGTCTGGAGCCGGGTCTGGAGCCTGGTCTGGAGCCGGGTCTGGAGCCTGATCTGGAGCCTGGTCTGGTCTGGAGCCTGGTCTGGTCTGGAGCCTGTTCTGGAGCTTGGTCTGGAGCCTGTTCTGAGCTTGTTCTGGAGCCTGGTCTGGAGCCTGGTCTGGAGCCTGGCCTGGAGCGTGGTCTGGTCTGGAGCCTGGTCTGGAGCCTGGTCTGGTCTGGAGCCTGGTCTGGTCTGGAGCCTGGTCTGGTCTGGAGCCAGGTCTGAGCCTGGTCTGGAGCCTTGTCTGGAGCCTGGTCTGGAGCCTGGTCTGGAGCCTGGTCTGGAGCCTGGTCTGGAGCCTGGTCTGGAGCCTAGTCTGGGCCTGGTCTGGTCTGGTCTGGAGCCTGGTCTGGTCTGGAGCCTGTTCTGGTCTGGAGCCTGGTCTGGTCTGGAGCCTGGTCTGGTCTGGAGCCTGTTCTGGTCTGGAGCTTGGTCTGGAGCCTGGTCTGGAGCCTGGTCTGGAGCCGGTCTGGAGGCTTGTCTGAGCCTGGTCTGGAGCCTGGCCTGGAGCCTGGTCTGGAGCCTGGTCTGGTCTGTAGCCTGGCCTGGAGCCTGGTCTGGTCTGGAGCCTGGTCTGGAGCCTGTTCTGGAGCCTGGTCTGGTCTGGAGCCTGGTCTGGTCTGGAGCCAGGTCTGGAGCCTGGTCTGGAGCCTTGTCTGGAGCCTGGTCTGGAGCCTGGTCTGGAGCCTGGTCTGGTCTGGGGCCTGGTCTGGAGCCTGGTCTGGAGCCTGGTCTGGAGCCTGGTCTTGGCTGGAGCCTGGTCTGGTCTGGAGCCTGGTCTGGTCTGGAGCCTGTTCTGGTCTGGAGCCTGGTCTGGAGCCTGGTCTGTAGCCTGGTCTGGAGCCTGGTCTGGTCTGGAGCCTGGTCTGAAGCCTGGTCTGGTCTGGAGCCTGGTCTGGTTTGGAGCCTGGTCTGGAGCCTGGTCTGGTGTTTTGGAGCTTGGTCTGGAGCCTGGTCTGGGTTCTGGAGCCAGGTCTGGAGCCTGGTCTGGAGTCCGGTCTGGAGTCCGGTCTGGAGCCTGGTCTGGAGCCTGTTCTGGAGCTTGGTCTGGAGCCTGTTCTGGAGCTTGGTCTGGAGCCTGGTCTGGTCTGGAGCCTGGTCTGGTCTGGAGCCAGGTCTAGAGCCTGGTCTGGAGCCTTGTCTGGAGCCTGGTCTGGAGCCTGGTCTGGAGCCTGGTCTGGAGCCTGGTCTGGTCTGGGGCTTGGTCTGGAGCCTGGTCTGGAGCCTGGTCTGGAGCCTAGTCTTGGCTGGAGCCTGGTCTGGTCTGGAGTCTGGTCTGGTCTGGAGCCTGTTCTGGTCTGGAGCCTGGTCTGGAGCCGGGTCTGGAGCCTGGTCTGGAGCCGGGTCTGGAGCCTGATCTGGAGCCTGGTCTGGTCTGGAGCCTGGTCTGGTCTGGAGCCTGTTCTGGAGCTTGGTCTGGAGCCTGTTCTGAGCTTGTTCTGGAGCCTGGTCTGGAGCCTGGTCTGGAGCCTGGCCTGGAGCGTGGTCTGGTCTGGAGCCTGGTCTGGAGCCTGGTCTGGTCTGGAGCCTGGTCTGGTCTGGAGCCTGGTCTGGTCTGGAGCCAGGTCTAGAGCCTGGTCTGGGAGCCTTGTCTGGAGCCTGGTCTGGAGCCTGGTCTGGAGCCTGGTCTGGAGCCTGGTGTGGTCTGGGGCCTGGTCTGGAGCCTGGTCTGGAGCCTGGTCTGGAGCCTAGTCTTGGCTGGAGCCTGGTCTGGTCTGGAGCCTGGTCTGGTCTGGAGCCTGGTCTGGAGCCTGGTCTGGAGCCTGGTCTGTAGCCTGGTCTGGAGCCTGGTCTGGAGCCTGGTCTGGAGCCGGGTCTGGAGCCTGGCCTGGAGCCTGGTCTGGAGCCTGGCCTGGAGCCTGGTCTGGAGCCTGGTCTGGAGTCCGGTCTGGAGTCCGGTCTGGAGCCTGGTCTGGAGCCTGTTCTGGAGCTTGGTCTCCTGGTCTGGTCTGGAGCCTGGTCTGGAGCCTGGTCTGGAGCCTAGTCTGGAGCTTGGTCTGGAGCCTGGTCTGGAGTCCGGTCTGGAGGCTTGTCTGGAGCCTGGTCCTGATTCTGGCCTGGAGCCTGGTCTGGAGCCTGATCTGGAGCCTGGTCTGGTCTGGAGCCTGGTCTGGTCTGGAGCCTGTTCTGGAGCTTGGTCTGGAGCCTGTTCTGGAGCTTGTTCTGGAGCCTGGTCTGGAGCCTGGTCTGGAGCCTGGCCTGGAGCGTGGTCTGGTCTGGAGCCTGGTCTGGAGCCTGGTCTGGTCTGGAGCCTGGTCTGGTTTGGAGCCTGGTCTGGTCTGGAGCCTGGTCTGGTCTGGAGCCTGGCCTGGAGCCTGGTCTGGTCTGGAGCCTGGTCTGGAGCCTGTTCTGGAGCCTGGTCTGGTCTGGAGCCAGGTCTAGAGCCTTGTCTGGAGCCTTGTCTGGAGCCTGGTCTGGAGCCTGGTCTGGAGCCTGGTCTGGAGCCTGGTCTGGTCTGGGGCCTGGTCTGGAGCCTGGTCTGGAGCCTGGTCTGGAGCCTAGTCTTGGCTGGAGCCTGGTCTGGTCTGGAGCCTGGTCTGGTCTGGAGCCTGTTCTGGTCTGGAGCCTGGTCTGGAGCCTGGTCTGTAGCCTGGTCTGGAGCCTGGTCTGGTCTGGAGCCTGGTCTGAAGCCTGGTCTGGTCTGGAGCCTGGTCTGGTTTGGAGCCTGGTCTGGAGCCTGGTCTGGAGCCTGTTTGGAGCTTGGTCTGGAGCCTGGTCTGTAGCCGGTTCTGGAGCCAGGTCTGGAGCCTGGTCTGGAGTACGGTCTGGAGTCCGGTCTGGAGCCTGGTCTGGAGCCTGTTCTGGAGCTTGGTCTGGAGCCTGTTCTGGAGCTTGTTCTGGAGCCTGGTCTGGTCTGGAGCCTGGTCTGGAGCCTGGTCTGGAGCCTGGTCTGGAGCTTGGTCTGGAGCCTGGTCTGGAGTCCGGTCTGGAGGCTTGTATAGAGCCTGGTCTGGAGCCTGGCCTGGAGCCTGGTCTGGAGCCTGATCTGGAGCCTGGACTGGTCTGGAGCCTGGTCTGGTCTAGAACCTGTTCTGGAGCCTGGTCTGGAGCCTGGCCTGAAGCCTGGTCTGGTCTGGTCTGGAGCCTGGTCTGGAGCCTGGTCTGGTCTGGAGCCTGGTCTGGAGCCTGGTCTGGTTTGGAGCCTGGTCTGGTCTGGAGCCTGGTCTGGAGCCTGGCCTGGAGCCTGGTCTGGTCTGGAGCCTGGTCTGGTCTGGAGCCTGGTCTGGTCTGGAGTCTGGTCTGGTCTGGAGCCTGGGTCTGGAGCCTGGTCTGGAGCCTGGTCTGGAGCCTGGTCTGGAGCCGGGTCTGGAGCCTGGTCTGGAGCCTGGTCTGGAGCCTGGCCTGGAGCCTGGTCTGGAGCCTGGTCTGGAGCCTGGGTCTGGAGCCTGGTCTGGAGCCTGGTCTGGAGCCTGGTCTGGAGCCTGGCCTGGAGCCTGGCCTGGAGCCTGGTCTGGAGCCGGGTCTGGAGCCTGGCCTGGAGCCTGGCCTGGAGCCTGGTCTGGAGCCTGGTCTGGATCCTGGCCTGGAGCCTGGTCTGGTGGTCTGGAGCCTGGTCTGGAGCCTGGAGTCTGGAGCTGGTCTGGAGTCTGGTCTGGAGCATGGTCTGGAGCCTGGTCTGGAGCCTGGTCTGGAGCCTGGTCTGGTCTGGAGCCTGGTCTGGAGCCTGGTCTGGAGTCTGGAGCCTGGTCTGGTCTGGAGCCTGGTCTGGAGCCTGGTCTGGAGCCTGGTCTGGAGCCTGGGAGCTGGTCTGGAGCCTGGTCTGGCCTGGTTCTGGAGCCTGGTCTGGAGCCTGGTCTGGAGCTACGGTCTGGAGCCTGGTCTGGAGCCTGGTCTGGAGCCTGTTCTGGAGCCTGGTCTGGAGCCTGTTCTGGAGCTTGTTCTGGAGCCTGGTCTGGCCTGGAGCCTGGTCTGGAGCCTGGTCTGGTCTGGTCTGGAGCCTGGTCTGGAGCCTGGTCTGGAGCCGGTCTGGAGGCTTGTATAGAGCCTGGTCTGGAGCCTGGCCTGGAGCCTGGTCTGGAGCCTGATCTGGAGCCTGGACTGGTCTGGAGCCTGGTCTGGTCTAGAACCTGTTCTGGAGCCTGGTCTGGAGCCTGGCCTGGAGCCTGGTCTGGTCTGGTCTGGAGCCTGGTCTGGAGCCTGGTCTGGTCTGGAGCCTGGTCTGGTCTGGTTTGGAGCCTGGTCTGGTCTGGAGCCTGGTCTGGAGCCTGGCCTGGAGCCTGTTCTGGTCTGGAGCCTGGTCTGGTCTGGAGCCTGGTCTGGTCTGGAGTCTGGTCTGGTCTGGAGCCTGTTCTGGTCTGGAGCCTGGTCTGGAGCCTGGTCTGGAGCCTGGTCTGGAGCCGGGTCTGGAGCCTGGTCTGGAGCCTGGTCTGGAGCCTGGCCTGGAGCCTGGTCTGGAGCCTGGTCTGGAGCCGGGTCTGGAGCCTGGTCTGGAGCCTGGTCTGGAGCCTGGTCTGGAGCCTGGCCTGGAGCCTGGCCTGGAGCCTGGTCTGGAGCCGGGTCTGGAGCCTGGCCTGGAGCCTGGCCTGGAGCCTGTTCTGGAGCCTGGTCTGGATCCTGGCCTGGAGCCTGGTCTGGAGCCTGGTCTGGAGCCTGTCTGGAGCGTGGTCTGGAGTCTGGTCTGGAGCATGGTCTGGAGCCTGGTCTGGAGCCTGGTCTGGAGCCTGGTCTGGTCTGGAGCCTGTCTGGAGCCTGGTCTGGTCTGGAGCCTGGTCTGGTCTGGAGCCTGGTCTGGTTTGGAGCCTGGTCTGGTCTGGAGCCGGGTCTGGAACCTGGCCTAGCGCCTCATCTTGAGCCTGGTCTGGTCTGGAGCCTGGTCTGGAGCCTGGTCTGGAGCCTGGCCTGGTCTGGAGCCTGGTCTGGTCTGGAGCCTGGTCTGGAGCCTGGCCTGGAGCCTGGTCTGGAGCCTGGTCTGGAGCCTGTTCTGGAGCTTGGTCTGGAGCCTGTTCTGGAGCTTGGTCTGGAGCCTGGTCTGGTCTGGAGCCTGGTCTGGAGCCTGGTCTGGAGCCTGTTCTGGAGCTTGGTCTGGAGCCTGTTCTGGAGCTTGGTCTGGAGCCTGGTCTGGAGCCTGGTCTGGAGTCCGGTCTGGAGGCTTGTCTAGAGCCTGGTCTGGATCCTGGCCTGGAGCCTGGTCTGGAGCCTGGTCTGGTCTGTAGCCTGGCCTGGAGCCTGGTCTGGTCTGGAGCCTGGTCTGGAGCCTGTTCTGGAGCCTGGTCTGGTCTGGAGCCTGGTCTGGTCTGGAGCCAGGTCTGAGCCTGGTCTGGAGCCTTGTCTGGAGCCTGGTCTGGAGCCTGGTCTGGAGCCTGGTCTGGTCTGGGGCCTGGTCTGGAGCCTGGTCTGGAGCCTGGTCTGGAGCCTGTCTTGGCTGGAGCCTGGTCTGGTCTGGAGCCTGGTCTGGTCTGGAGCCTGTTCTGGTCTGGAGCCTGGTCTGGAGCCTGGTCTGTAGCCTGGTCTGGAGCCTGGTCTGGTCTGGAGCCTGGTCTGAAGCCTGGTCTGGTCTGGAGCCTGGTCTGGTTTGGAGCCTGGTCTGGAGCCTGGTCTGGAGCCTGTTTTGGAGCTTGGTCTGGAGCCTGGTCTGTAGCCGGTTCTGGAGCCAGGTCTGGAGCCTGGTCTGGAGTCCGGTCTGGAGTCCGGTCTGGAGCCTGGTCTGGAGCCTGTTCTGGAGCTTGGTCTGGAGCCTGTTCTGGAGCTTGGTCTGGAGCCTGGTCTGGTCTGGAGCCTGGTCTGGAGCCTGGTCTGGAGCCTGGTCTGGAGCTTGGTCTGGAGCCTGGTCTGGAGTCCGGTCTGGAGGCTTGTCTAGAGCCTGGTCTGGATCCTGGCCTGGAGCCTGGTCTGGAGCCTAGTCTGGAGCGTGGTCTGGAGTCTGGTCTGGAGCATGGTCTGGAGCCTGGTCTAGAGTCCGGTCTGGAGGCTTGTCTAGAGCCTGGTCTGGAGCCTGGCCTGGAGCCTGGTCTGGAGCCTGATCTGGAGCCTGGACTGGTCTGGAGCCTGGTCTGGTCTAGAACCTGTTCTGGAGCCTGGTCTGGAGCCTGGCCTGGAGCCTGGTCTGGTCTGGTCTGGAGCCTGGTCTGGAGCCTGGTCTGGTCTGGAGCCTGGTCTGGTCTGGAGCCTGGTCTGGTTTGGAGCCTGGTCTGGTCTGGAGCCTGGTCTGGAGCCTGGCCTGGAGCCTGGCCTGGAGCCTGGTCTAGTCTGGAGCCTGGTCTGGTCTGGAGTCTGGTCTGGTCTGGAGCCTGTTCTGGTCTGGAGCCTGGTCTGGAGCCGGGTCTGGAGCCTGGTCTGGAGCCTGGTCTGGAGCCTGGTCTGGAGCCTGGTCTGGAGCCAGGCCTGGAGCCTGGTCTGGAGCCTGGTCTGGAGCCGGGTCTGGAGCCTAGTCTGGAGCCTGGTCTGGAGCCTGGTCTGGAACCTGGCCTGGAGCCTGGCCTGGAGCCTGGTCTGGAGCCGGGTCTGGAGCCTGGCCTGGAGCCTGGCCTGGAGCCTGTTCTGGAGCCTGGTCTGGATCCTGGCCTGGAGCCTGGTCTGGAGCCTGGTGGTCTGGAGCCTAGTCTGGAGCGTGGTCTGGAGTCTGGTCTGGAGCATGGTCTGGAGCCTGGTCTGGAGCCTGGTCTGGAGCCTGGTCTGGTCTGGAGCCTAGTCTGGAGCCTGGTCTGGAGCCGGGTCTGGAGCCGGGTCTGGAACCTGGCCTGGCGCCTCATCTGGAGCCTGGTCTGGTCTGGAGCCTGGTCTGGAGCCTGGTCTGGAGCCTGGTCTGGAGCCTGGCATGGTCTGGAGCCTGGTCTGGTCTGGAGCCTGGTCTGGAGCCTGGCCTGGAGCCTGGTCTGGAGCCTGGTCTGGAGCCTAGTCTGGAGCCTGGTCTGGAGCCTGGTCTGGAGCCGGGTCTGGAGCCTGGCCTGGAGCCTGGTCTGGAGCCTGGCCTGGAGCCTGGTCTGGAGCCTGGTCTGGAGCCGGGTCTGGAGCCAGGTCTGGAGCCTGGTCTTGAGTCCGGTGTGGAGTCCGGTCTGGAGCTTGGTCTGGAGTCTGGTCTGGAGTCTTGTCTGGATCCTGGTCTGGAGCCTGGTCTGGAGCCTGGCCTGGAGCCTGGTCTGGTCTGGAGCCTGGTCTGGAGCCTGGTCTGGAGCCTGTTCTGGAGCTTGGTCTGGAGCCTGGTCTGTCGCCGGGTCTGGAGCCAGGTCTGGTACCTGGTCTGGAGTCTGGTCTGGAGTCCGGTCTGGAGCCTGGTCTGGAGCCTGTTCTGGAGCTTGGTCTGGAGCCTGTTCTGGAGCTTGGTCTGGAGCCTGGTCTGGTCTGGAGCCTGGTCTGGAGCCTGGTCTGGAGCCTGGTCTGGAGCTTGGTCTGGAGCCTGGTCTGGAGTCCGGTCTGGAGTCCTTTCTGGAGCTTGGTCTGGAGCCTGTTCTGGAGCTTGTTCTGGAGCCTGGTCTGGAGCCTGGTCTGGAGCCTGGTCTGGAGCCTGGTCTGGTCTGGAGCCTGGTCTGGTCTGGAGCCCGGTCTGGTTTGGAGCCTGGTCTGGTCTGGAGCCTGGTCTGGTCTGGAGCCTGGCCTGGAGCCTGGTCTAGTCTGGAGCCTGGTCTGGAGCCTGTTCTGGAGCCTGGTCTGGTCTGGAGCCTGGTCTGGTCTGGAGCCAGGTCTAGAGCCTGGTCTGGAGCCTGGTCTGGAGCCTGGTCTGGAGCCTGGTCTGGAGCCTGGTCTGGAGCCTGGTCTGGAGCCTGGTCTGGAAGAGGTGTTTCAACAAAACAAAATGGCTTAGAATGATAAGGAATAAAATACTTTATATGCTGGATAACACACACACACACACACACGCACGCACGCACACACACAGACACACACACACACACACGCCTAGACAGGATTGGATAATGAAAAAGTCTAAACACAATCCTTCAAACAATGAAACCGATTCCACATGTCCTCATACACAGAAACAATCCTGAATAGAAGTCTGTATACAAAAACATTTTAAAGATTAATAATTGGTATATACTTTTTTGTAGCTATAGGTTAGTAGCTATAGGTTTAGTAGCTATAGGGTTAGTAGCTATAGGTTTTGTAGCTATAGGTTTTGTAGCTATAGTTTTAGTAGCTATAGGTTTTGTAGCTATAGGTTTAGTAGCTATAGGTTTAGTAGCTATAGGTTTAGTAGCTATAGGTTTAGTAGCTATAGGTTTTGTAGCTATAGGTTTTTTAACTATAGGCTTAGTAGCTATAGGTTTAGTAGCTATAGGTTTTGTAGCTATAGGTTTTGTAGCTATTGGTTTAGTAGCTATAGGTTTAGTAGCTATAGTTTTAGTAGCTATAGGTTTAGTAGCTATTGGTTTAGTAGTTGTAGGTTTTGTAGTAGTTGGAATAGTTGCTACTGAAAAATACTTTCTACTTGTGTAGCCGTTGGTCTGTTAGTAAAAAAGAAAAATACCAGACACTGAATTTTATTTTATTATTCAATGTAACTGTCCTACCAATGGTGTTTGGAGGTGGACCACACAACAAGGTGTTGAAACAGTAATACAATCTGAACTATAACTCTTGGCCTGTCAGGTAAAAACGTGTTTTTAGAGTGTAAAGGAATCCATTTAAATACTATATGGAGCCTAGAGAGAGAAAAGGCCATGCCATGTGGGACTAACACAACATCCCCAATCACATTATATTACACACCTAGGATGCATCCCAATTGGGGTACCCTACTCCCTATATAGTGCACTACTTTTGTCCGGAGCACTATGCACACGAGTAAACTACATGGGTGACATTTAGGGATACAAACACCAACTTTCTCTGTTTTCTTTTGATGGAGTCAGGTGACAAGGTGGTATTTTCATAACAGATTGGATTTGATTAGGATCTGCTGACGCTGCTCTGCCCCCTTGCCTCTGAAAGGGTCTGTAGCTCTGAGCTCTGCAACCCTGAATGCATTAGAGCTGTCAGCAGAGTGGAGCCATAAGTCATGGGAGCGGACACCTGGCTTGAGACCCAAATGGCACCCTATTTCCTATGCAGTGCACTACCTTTGAACCAGAGCTCTATGAGGATCCCTATGGCCAAAAGCATTTCACAACATAGGGAATAAGGTGCTATATTGGGCACAGCCCAAGGAGTGGACACCAGAACGGGGCACGGAGGTGCCCTTGGGCTACTGTGATCTTAGCCTCGCCCCTGTCAGATGGGTTGCACAGTCAACATGGCCGCCGGACATTCCATCGGTTTAGTAGCTATATATATTCCGCTAAAGAATCAAAGACAGTCCATCAAAGGAAAGACATAAAAAAAACAATAAGACAGAGAGAAGGAAATACAGAGAGAAGGGGACATACAGAGAGAAAATACAGAGAGGAAATACAGAGAGAAGGAAATACAGAGAGACAGAGAGGAAATACAGAGAGAGGGGAATACAGAGAGAAGGGGAAAGAGAGGATGGAAATACAGAGAGAAGGGGGAAATACAGAGAGAGGGGAAATACAGAGAGAAGGAAATAGAGAGAGGGAAATACAGAGAGAAGGGGAAAGAGAGAGGGAAATACAGAGAGAAGGGGAAAGAGAGGATGGAAATACAGAGAGAAGGGGAACAGAGAGAGAGGGGAAATACAGAGAGAAGGGGAAAGAGAGAGAGAAGGAAATACAGAGAGAAGGGGAAAGAGAGGATGGAAATACAGAGAGAAGGGGAAAGAGAGGGGAAATACAGAGAGAAGGGGAAAGAGAGAGAAGGAAATACAGAGAAAAGAAATACAGAGAAGGAGAGAGGATGGAAATACAGAGAGAAGGGAGAAAGAAGGAAATACAGAGAGAAGGGGAAAGAGAGGATGGAAATACAGAGAGAAGGGGAAAGAGAGGGGGAAATACAGAGAGAAGGAAATACAGAGAGAAGGGGAAAGAGAGAGAGAAGGAAATACAGAGAGAAGGGAAAAGAGAGAGAGGGGAAATACAGAGAGAAGGGGAAAGAGAGAGGAAATACAGAGAGAAGGGGAAAGAGAGGATGGAAATACAGAGACAGAGAAGGAAAGAGAGGGGAAATACAGAGAGAAGGGGAAAGAGAGGATGGAAATACAGAGAGAAGGGGAAAGAGAGGATGGAAATACAGAGAAGAAGGGGAACAGAGAGAAGGGGAAATACAGAGAGAAGGGGAAAGAGAGAGGGGAAATACAGAGAGAAGGAAAGAGAGGATGGAAATACAGAGGGGAAAGAGAGGGGAAATACAGAGAGAAGGGGAAAGAGAGGATGGAAATACAGAGAGAAGGGGAAAGAGAGGATGGAAATACAGAGAGAAGGGGAAAGAGAGGATGGAAATACAGAGAGAAGGAAAAAGAGAGGATGGGAAAGAGAGAGAGGAAATACAGAGAAGGACAAGAGGATGGAAATACAGAGAGAGAAGGATGGAAAGAGAGATGGAAATACAGAGAGAAGGAAATACAGAGAGAAGGGGAAATACAGAGAGATGGAAATACAGAGAGGGGGAAAGAGGAAAATACAGAGAGAAGGGAGAAAGAGAGAGAAGGAAATACAGAGAGAGGGGAAAGAGAGGATGGAAAAGGATGGAATACAGAGAGAAGGGGAAAGAGAGGATGGAAATACAGAGAGGGAAAGGGGACATACAGAGAGAAGGGAAAGAGAGAGAAATACAGAGGGGGAAATAGGAGAGAGAGAAGGGGAAAGAGAGGATGGAAATACAGAGAGAAGGGGAAAGAGAGGGGAAATACAGAGAGAAGGGGAAAGAGAGGGGAGAGGGGAAATACAGAGAGAGGGGAAAGAATGGAAATACAGAGAGAAGGGGAAAGAGAGGGAAAGGGAAATACAGAGAGAAGGGGAAAGAGAGGATGGAAATACAGAGAGAAGGGGAAAGAGAGGATGGAAATACAGAGAGAAGGGGGAAAGAGAGGATGGAAATACAGAGAGAAGGGGAAAGAGAGAGAAGGAAATACAGAGAGGAAGGGATGGAAAGAGAGGATGGAAATACAGAGAGAAGGAAAGAGGGGAAATACAGAGAGAAGGGGAAAGAGAGGATGGAAATACAGAGAGAAGGGGAAAGAGAGGATGGGAAATACAGAGAGAAGGGGAAAGAGAGGATGGAAATACAGAGAGAAGGGGAAAGAGAGGATGGAAATACAGAGAGAAGGGAGACATACAGAGAGAAGGGGAAAGAGAGGATGGAAATGCAGAGAGAAAGAGGAGGATGGAAATACAGAGAGAAGGGGAAAGAGAGGATGGAAATACAGAGAGAAGGGGGAAAGAGAGGATGGAAATACAGAGAGAAGGGGAAAGAGAGGATGGAAATACAGAGAGAAGGGGAAAGAGAGGATGGAAATACAGAGAGAGAAAACAGGAGAAGGAAAGAGAGGATGAGAAAAGGGGAAAGAGAGAAGGGGAAATACAGAGAGAAGGGGAAAGAGAGGATGGAAATACAGAGAGAAGGGGAAAGAGAGGATGGAAATACAGAGAGAAGGGGAAAGAGAGGATGGAAATACAGAGAGAAGGGGAAAGAGAGGATGGAAATACAGAGAGAAGGAAATACAGAGAGGGGAAATACAGAGAGAAAGGAAATACAGAGAGAGGGAATACAGAGAGAAGGAAATACAGAGAAGGGGAAATACAGAGAGGAAATACAGAGAGGGGAAAGAGAGAGGGAAAAGACAGAGAAACAAGAGAAGGAAAAGAGGATGGGAAATACAGAGAGAGAAAGGGGAAAGAGAGAGGGAAATACAGAGAGAGGGGGAAAGAGAGGATGGAAATACAGAGAGAAGAGGATGGAAATACAGAGAGAAGGGGAAAGAGAGGATGGAAATACAGAGAGAAGGGGAAAGAGAGGATGGAAATACAGAGAGAAAAGAGGGGAAAGAGAGAGGGGAAATACAGAGAGAAGGGGAAATACAGAGAGAAGGGGAAAGAGAGAGAGAAAGGGGAAACACAGAGAGAAGGGAAAGAGAGGGGGAAAGAGAGAAAGATGGAAATACAGAGAGAAGGGGAAAGAGAGAGGGGAAAGAGAGGATGGAAATACAGAGAGAAGGGGAAAGAGAGGATGGAAATACAGAGAGAAGGGGAAAGAGAGAGATGGAAATACAGAGAGAAGGGGAAAGAGAGAGGGAAATACAGAGAGGGGAAAGAGGGGGAAATACAGAGAGAAGGGGAAAGAGAGGGGGAAATACAGAGAGAAGGGGAAAGAGAGGATGGAAACACAGAAGGGGAAAGAAGGGGAAAGAGAGGGGAAAGGGGAAATACAGAGAGAAGGGGGAAATACAGAGAGAAGGGGAAATACAGAGAGAAGGGGAAAAAGAGAGGATGGAAATACAGAGAGAAGGGGAAAGAGAGAGGGAAACACAGAGAAGATGAGAGAAGGGAAAGGAGGAAGAAGAGAGGGGAAAGATGGAGGGAAGGGGAAAGATGGAGGGGAAGGGAAAGAGAGAGGGAAAGATGGAGGGGAAGGGGAAAGAGAGAAGGGAGGGAAGGAGAAAGAGAGATGGAAAGATGGAGGTGAAAGATGGAGGGAAAGATGGAGTGGAAGGGGAAAGTGAGACCAACGCTGTCCAGGGAGACCAATGCTGTCCAGGAAGACCAATGCTGTCCAGGGAGACCAACGCTGTCCAGGGAGACCAACGCTGTCCAGGAGACCAACGCTGTCCAGGCAGACCAACGCTGTCCAGGAGACCAACGCTATATACACTATAGCGCTTTAAAACAGGGACTATACTTATAGGGAAAAACTCATTAACTTTGATATCTGTAAAATCAATAAAGTGGAAACAGGGATGAGAGAGATATTAAAACAGAAGTAGTTGCTCTGTTCTGTAATGGGTTTGAAAAGTTTAAAAGCCTCAAGGTCATACAGCCGAACAACACCATGTGAATACTGTGTCCTGTTGGTTGTGGCTACTGGGAGGACGTTCCTGTTCACCACTGGTTTGTCACCAACGGAACCGTCTGTCCGAAAACAGGCTTGGGATCAGTTCAGTTTTCAAATTAAAAATCATTTCCTGAATTATAAAACCCTCATGGACTTCCACAGGGTTATTTCATCTCCTTAACATTACAAGAACGTTCCTTTTTTTCTTGTAGACACAGATAGTTGAAGTATTGATTTTTTTTTTTGAAAAAAATTGAAACAGTGGACTTTCACACTTCCCACTATAGTTCAACTCCTGACATTACAGAACTGCCCTTGTAGACAGAGAGAACTTGAAGTATTGATTTTGATGGAGTAGCGAAACAGGGAGTTTTGAGGTGTCTATTTGATGACCCCTTGCAGCTCAGCCTTCAGGCTGATGTTGACCTGTGTCTGACCCTGTGGTAGAACAGCCATATCTGTCTCCAGTCTACTGTATAGAACTGTAAAGGAGCATGACAACACATTATCCTCTACAATATATAGTGCAGTGGAAAATGTACTCTAGTGGAATTATAACGTAACGTATAAACAGAAAGTGGAAGAATGGAACACAGACAACGTCAAACACATCTGGCATATTCTTCAACCTGACAACACAATGTGGGAGATAGGCTTTCCTCTTCAGCAGGATGACATGGAGCCCAGTTAGATTCTTCCACTTCCTTCAAATCAAATCAAATCAAATCAAATCAAATCAAATCAAATCAAATCAAATGTATTTATATAGCCCTTCGTACATCAGCTGATATCTCAAAGTGCTGTACAGAAACCCAGCCTAAAACCCCAAACAGCAAGCAATGCAGGTGTAGAAGCACGGTGGCTAGGAAAAACTCCCTAGAAAGGCCAAAACCTAGGAAGAAACCTAGAGAGGAACCAGGCTATGTGGGGTGGCCAGTCCTCTTCTGGCTGTGCCGGGTGGAGATTATAACAGAACATGGCCAAGATGTTCAAATGTTCATAAATGACCAGCATGGTCGAATAATAATAAGGCAGAACAGTCAGGTGGAAGTTGAAACTGGAGCAGCAGCATGGCCAGGTGGACTGGGGACAGCAAGGAGTCATCATGTCAGGTAGTCCTGGGGCATGGTCCTAGGGCTCAGGTCAGTTGAAACTGGAACAGCAGCATGGCGAGGTGGACTGGGGACAGCAAGGAGTCATCATGTCAGGTAGTCCTGGAGCTCAGGTCCTAGGGCTCAGGTCCTCCGAGAGAGAAAAAGAAAGAGAGAGGGAGAGAATTAGAGAACGCACACTAGATTCACACAGGACACCGAATAGGACAGGAGAAGTACTCCAGATATAACAAACTGACCCCAGCCCCCGACACATAAACTACTGCAGCATAAATACTGGAGGCTGAGACAGGAGGGGTCAGGAGACACTGTGGCCCCATCCGAGGTCACCCCGGACAGGGCCAAACAGGAAGGATATAACCCCACCCACTTTGCCAAAGCACAGCCCCCACACCACTAGAGGATATCTTCAACCACCAACTTACCATCCTGAGACAAGGCTGAGTATAGCCCACAAAGATCTCAGACAGGATGACCACAACAGTGAATCAACCCACTCAGGTGACGCACCCCCTCCAGGGACGGCATGAGAGAGCCCCAGTAAGCCAGTGACCCAGCCCCTGTAATAGGGTTAGAGGCAGAGAATCCCAGTGGAAAGAGGGGAACCGGCCAGGCAGAGACAGCAAGGGCGGTTCGTTGCTCCAGAGCCTTTCCGTTCACCTTCCCACTCCTGGGCCAGACTACACTCAATCATATGACCCACTGAAGAGATGAGTCTTCAGTAAAGACTTAAAGGTTGAGACCGAGTTTGCGTCTCTGACATGGGTAGGCAGACCGTTCCATAAAAATGGAGCTCTATAGGAGAAAGCCCTGCCTCCAGCTGTTTGCTTAGAAATTCAAGGGACAATTAGGAGGCCTGCGTCTTGTGACCGTAGCGTACGTGTAGGTATGTACGGCAGGACCAAATCAGAGAGATAGGTAGGAGCAAGCCCATGTAATGCTTTGTAGGTTAGCAGTAAAACCTTGAAATCAGCCCTTGCTTTGACAGGAAGCCAGTGTAGAGGCTAGCACTGGAGTAATATGATCAAATTTTTGGTTCTAGTCAGGATTCTAGCAGCCGTATTTAGCACTAACTGAAGTTTATTTAGTGCTTTATCCGGGGTAGCCGGAAAATAGAGCATTGCAGTAGTCTAACCTAGAAGTGACAAAAGCATGGATTAATTTTTCTGCATCATTTTTGGACAGAAAGTTTCTGATTTTTGCAATGTTACGTAGATGGAAAAAAGATGTCCTTGAAATGGTCTTGATATGTTCTTCAAAAGAGATCAGGGTCCAGAGTAACGCCGAGGTCCTTCACAGTTTTATTTGAGACGACTGTACAACCATTAAGATTAATTGTCAGATTCAACAGAATATCTCTTTGTTTCTTGGGACCTAGAACAAGCATCTCTGTTTTGTCCGAATTTAATACTAGAAAGTTTGCAGCCATCCACTTCCTTATGTCTGAAACACATGCTTCTAGCGAGGGCAATTTTGGGGCTTCACCATGTTTCATTGAAATGTACAGCTGTGTGTCATCCGCATAGCAGTGAAAGTTTACATTATGTTTTCGAATAACATCCCCAAGAGGTAAAATATATAGTGAGAACAATAGTGGTCCTAAAACGGAACCTTGAGGAGCACCGAAATTTACAGTTGATTTGTCAGAGGACAAACCATTCACAGAGACAAACTGATATCTTTCCGACAGATAAGATCTAAACCAGGCCAGAACTTGTCCGTGTAGGCCAATTTGGGTTTCCAATCTCTCCAAAAGAATGTGGTGATCGATGGTATCAAAAGCGGCACTAAGGTCTAGGAGCACGAGGACAGATGCAGAGCCTCGGTCCGATGCCATTAAAATGTCATTTACCACCTTCACAAGTGCCGTCTCAGTACTATGATGGGGTCTAAAACCAGACTGAAGCATTTCGTATACATTGTTTGTCTTCAGGAAGGCAGTGAGTTGCTGAGCAACAGCCTTCTCTAAAATTTTGAGAGGAATGGAAGATTCGATATAGGCCGATAGTTTTTATATTTTCTGGGTCAAGGTTTGGCTTTTTCAAGAGGGCTTTATTACTGCCACTTTTAGTGAGTTTGGTACACATCCAGTGGATAGAGAGCCGTTTATTATGTTCAACATAGGAGGGCCAAGCACAGGAAGCAGCTCTTTCAGTAGTTTAGTTGGAATAGGGTCCAGTATGCAGCTTGAAGGTTTAGAGGCCATGATTATTTTCATCATTGTGTCAAGAGATATAGTACTAAAACACTTGAGCGTCTCTCTTGATCCTAGGTCCTGGCAGAGTTGTGCAGACTCAGGACAACTGAGGTTTGGAGGAATACGCAGGTTTAAAGAAGAGTCCGTAATTTGCTTTCTAATAATCATAATCTTTTCCTCAAAGAAGTTCATGAATTTATCACTGCTAAAGTGAAAGTCATCCTCTCTTGGGGAATGCTGCTTTTTGCGACAGTATCAAAAAGGAATTTCGGATTGTTCTTATTTTCCTCAATTAAGTTAGAAAAATAGGATGATCGAGCAGCAGTAAGGGCTCTTCGGTACTGCACGGTACTGTCTTTCCAAGCTAGTCGGAAGACTTCCAGTTTGGTGTGGCGCCATTTCCGTTCCAATTTTCTGGAAGCTTGCTTCAGAGCTCGGGTATTTTCTGTGTACCAGGGAGCTAGTTTCTTATGAGAATTTTTTTAGTTTTTAGGGGTGCAACTGCATCTAGGGTATTGCGCAAGGTTAAATTGAGATCCTCAGTTAGGTGGTTAACTGATTTTTGTCCTCTGGCGTCCTTGGGTAGGCAGAGGGAGTCTGGAAGGGCATCAAGGAATCTTTGTGTTGTCTGTGAATTTATAGCACGACTTTTGATGTTCCTTGGTTGGGGTCTGAGCAGATTATTTGTTGCAATTGCAAACGTAATAAAATGGTGGTCCGATAGTCCAGGATTATGAGGAAAAACATTAAGATCCACCACATTTATTCCATGGGACAAAACTAGGTCCAGCGTATGACTGTGACAGTGAGTGGGTCCAGAGACATGTTGGACAAAACCCACTGAGTCGATGATGGCTCTGAAAGCCTTTTGGAGTGGGTCTGTGGACTTTTCCATGTGAATATTAAAGTCACCAAAGATTAGAATATTATCTGCTGCTATCGTAAATGTTAGCAACCCCTCCGCCTTTGCGGGATGCACAGGGGATATGGTCACTAGTGTAGCCAGGAGGTGAGGCCTCATTTAAAACAGTAAATTCATCAGGCTTAAGCCATGTTTCAGTCAGGCCAATCACATCAAGATTATGATCAGTGATTAGTTCATCTGTTGAGAGAGTGATCAGTGATTAGTTCACCTTCTGTTGACAGGAACTAGGCTCTCATAGTAAATAGGGGGCCAATTTCAGGTGCAGTCTAGGTCTGGTCTGTCTGCATGGGAAACAGCCATTACCTGACTTCTCTGGGATCCTTCTGGATCCTTCCATGAAACAGAGCCATGTTCCATTAGCTGGTGCTCTTTTCCGTGTGTGAGAGGACGTTATATGTCCGACGCAGTCAACCGTTGTGGCGTACACACACTACCTCTTACTACCGCTTCAATCAGAACAGATGGAGGGGTGGATTGAGGGAGGGAAGATGGAATAGACGGAGGGAGGGGTGGATGGATGCCCCTAAACAAGGCAGATGACCCACTGTTCCCGGGCACTGAAGACGTGGATGTCGATTAAGGCAGCCCCCCAACGCACCTCTCTGATTCAGAGGGTTAGGGGTTAAATGCGGAAGACACATTTCAGTTGAATACATTCAGTTGGACAACTGACTAGGTATCCCCTTTCACTTTCCTTTGGATGGAGGGATGACTCCTCTCTTCTTGGAAAAATGAAAATGACATTGATGGGACATGTTAACGAAAACAGCTGTGTAGAAAAGGCTGTGTATAGGTTTTAAATGGACGTAAAGCCAAGATAGAGCGAGAGAGAGAGGGGGGGAGAGAGAGACTGGGGGAGCGGGGAGAGAGGTAGCGGGGGAGAGAGGGGGGAGAGGGAGAGAGAGAGACAGGGGAGAGGGAGAGATGGGGGATGGGGAGAGGGAGAGAGAGACAGGGGAGAGAGGAGAGAGGGTAGAAGGAGAGAGAGGGGAGAGAGAGAGAGGAGAGAGAGAGACAGGGGAGATGGCGAGGGAGAGAGAAAGAGAGACTGGGGAGATGGGGTGGGGGAGAGGGGGAGAGACGGGGGGAAGAGAGGGGTGAGAGAGAGACTGGGAGAGATAGGGGGAGGGGAGGGGAGAAAGAGACAGGGGAGGGGAGCGGGGAGAGAGGGAGAGAGAGAGACAGGGAGGGGGGGAGAGAGAGAGAGAGACTGGGGGAGATAGGGGGTAGGAGGAGAGCGGCTAGAAGGAGAGAGAGGGGAGAGAGAGAGACTGGGGAGATTGGGGAGGGAGAGAGATAGGGGTGATAGAGCAAGACTGGGGGAGATAGGGAGAGAGAGAGAGACTGGGGGAGGGGGAGAGGGAGAGAGAGTGAGATAGGGGGAGAGAGATATTTTCAGTTTCAATGTTAAAAACCTCTCTAGGGTACGTGGGACATTAACATCCCACCTGGCCAACATCCAGTGAAAATGTGGAGCACGAAATTAAAACTACAGAATTGTAAATATTTAACATTCTTGAAAATACACATGCAATATGTCAAATTAATGCTTGACTTCTTGTTAATCCTGCCACGGTGTCATATTTCAAAAAGGCTTTACGGCGAAAGCAAACCACGCGATTATCTGAGGATAGCACCTCCGTAAACAGAGAGAGAAACATATTTCAACCCTGCATGCGTGACACAAAATGCAGAAATAAAAATATAATTCATGCCTTACCTTTGAAGATCTTCTTCTGTTGGCACTCCAATACGTCCCATAAACATCACAAATGGTCCTTTTGTTCAATTAATTCCGCCGTTTTATATCCAAAATGTCAATTTAAATGTCAATTTATTTGGCGTGTTTGATCCAGAAAAACGTGGTTCCAACTCGAGCAACATGACTACAAAATATTTCATAAGTTACCTGTAATCTTTGTCCAAACATTTCAAACAACTTTCCTAACACAACTTTAGGTATTTTTTTAACTTAAATAATCAATCAAATTTAAGACAGGATAAACTGTGTTCAATACCGGAGGAAGACAAAGTGGAGAGAGCTTTCACATCGCGCGACCACAACAGTACACTTCACTCGACCCTCGTTCTGAACAGGACTACTTCTTCATTTCTCAAAGGAAAAACATCAACCAATTTCTAAAGACTGTTGACATCTAGTGGAAGCGACAGGAACTGCAAGCATATTTCTGTTAAATCGGGCTTGCCATAGAGACATAATGGAAAACAGATTGACCTCAAAAACAATTTCCCTGGATGGATTGTACTAGGAGTTTTGCCTGCCAAATAAGTCATATTATACTCACAGACATCATTCAAACATTTTAGAAAATTCAGATTGTTGTCTATCAAATATTATCAATTATATGCATATATGCTTCTAGGCCTGAGTAGCAAACAGTTTACTTTGGGCACCTCAGTCATCCAAACTTCCGAATACTGCCCCTACTCCGAAGAAGTTTAAAGTGTTAATGGCACATGCACCAGTACAGTGAAATACCTTTCTGGCTAACGCACTACCCCCTTTCTGGCTAACTCACTACCCCTTTCTGGCTAACTCACAACCCCTTTCTGGCTAACTCACAACCCTTTCTGGCTAACTCACAACCCCTTTCTGGCTAACTCACTACCCCTTTCTGGCTAACTCACAACCCTTTTCTGGCTAACTCACAACCCCTTTCTGGCTAACTCACTACCCCTTTCTGGCTAACTCACTACCCCTTTCTGGCAAGCTCACAACCCAACTGTGCAATAATCAATAGCAATGTACTGGGATACTGGAGTGATGGAGGTAGATATGTATAGTGATGGAGGTAGATATGTGGAGGTAGATATATGTAGATAGGGTAAGGTGACTATATACAGGGTCAGTTCTAGTTCCATATTAACAATGTACAGGGATACTGGAGTGGTGGAGGTAGATATGTATAGGGGTAAGAAGACAGGGATACTGGAGTGATGGAGGTAGATATGTATAGGGGTAAGGTGACAGGGATCTCTGACCATAGCAGTCTGGTTGTAGAAGCAGAGAGCGGGGATGGTGCTCGCTGTACCCAAAGAGGGCAACTTCATGACAGTGACTATATACAGGGTCAGTTCCATATTAACAATGTACAGGGATGCTGGAGTGATGGAGGTAGATATGTATAGTGATGGAGGTAGATATGTATAGGGGTAAGGAGACAGGGATACTAGAGTGATAGAGGTAGATATGTATAGGTGTAAGGAGACAGGGATACTGGAGTAATGGAGGTAGATATGTATAGGGGAAGGTGACTATATACAGGGTAATTTCCATATTAACAATGTACAGGGATACTGGAGTAGATATGTATAGGGATGGAGGTAGATACAGTGGGGCAAAAAAGTATTTAGTCAGTCACCAATTGTGCAAGTTCTCCAGCTTAAAAAGATGAGAGAGGCCTGTAATTTTCATCATAGGTACACTTCAACTATGACAGACAAAATGAGAGGAAAAATGAATTTTTAATGAATTTATTTGCAAATTATGGTGGAAAATAAGTGTTTGGTCAATAACAAAAGTTTCTCAATACTTTGTTATATACCCTTTGTTGGCAATGACAGAGGTCAAATGTTTTCTATAAGTCTTAACAAGGTTTTCACACACTGTTGCTGGTATTTTGGCCCATTCCTCCATGCAGATCTCCTCTAGAGCAGTGATGTTTTGGGGCTGTTGCTGGGCAACACAGACTTTCAACTCCCTCCAAAGATGTTCTATGGGGTTGAGATCTGGAGACTGGCTCCAGGACCTTGAAATGCTTCTTACAAGCCACTCCTTCGTTGCCCGGGCGGTGTGTTTGGGATCATTGTCATGCTGAAAGACCCAGCCACGTTTCATCGTCAATGCCCTTGCTGATGGAATGAGGTTTTCACTCAAAATTTCACGATACATGGCCCCATTCATTCTTTCCTTTACACGGATCAGTCGTCCTGGTCCCTTTGCAGAAAAACAGCCCCAAACCATGATGTTTCCACCCCCATGCTTCACAGTAGGTATGGTGTTCTTTGGATGCAACTCAGCATTCTTTGTCCTCCAAACACGACAAGTTGGGTTTTACCAAACAGTTATATTTTGGTTTCATCTGACCATATGACATTCTGCCAATCTTCTTCTGGATCATCCAAATGCTCTCTAGCAAACTTCAGATGGGCCTGGACATGTACTGGCTCTTTTCTTTTTTCTTAAGCAGGGGACACGTCTGGCACTGCAGGATTTGAGTCCCTGGCAGCGTAGTGTGTTACTGATAGTGATGGAGTAGATATGTATAGTGGTGGAGGTAGATATGTACAGTGATGGAGGTAGATATGTATAGTGGTGGAGGTAGATATGTATAGTGGTGGAGGTAGATATGTATAGTGGTGGAGGTAGATATGTATGTGGTAGATATGTATAGTGATGGAGGTAGATATGTATAGTGATGGAGGTAGATATGTATAGTGATGGAGGTAGATATGTATAGTGATGGAGGCAGATTTTTTTAATTTGACCTTTATTTTAACAAGGCAAGTCAGTTATTCTTATTTTCAATAACGGCCTAGGAACAGTGGGTTAGCTGCCTGTTCAGGGAGCAGAACGACGAATTTGTACCTTGTCAGCTCAGGGGTTTGAACTTGCAACCTTCCGGTTACTAGTCAACGCTCTAACCACTAGGCTACCCTGCCGCCCCACATATCTACCTCCATCACTATATGTATAGTATGTACAGTGATGGAGGTAGATATGTACAGTGATGGAGGTAGATATGTACAGTGATGGAGGTAGATATGTATAGTGATGGAGGTAGATATGTATAGTGTTGGAGGTAGATATGTATAGTGATGGAGGTAGATATGTACAGTGATGGAGGTAGATATGTATAGTGATGGAGGTAGATATGTACAGTGATGGAGGTAGATATGTACAGTGATGGAGTAGATATGTACAGTGATGGAGGTAGATATGTATAGTGTTGGAGGTAGATATGTATAGTGATGGAGGTAGATATGTACAGTGATGGAGGTAGATATGTACAGTGATGGAGGTAGATATGTACAGTGATGGAGGTAGATATGTATAGTGATGGAGGTAGATATGTACAGTGATGGAGGATATGTACAGTGATGGAGGTAGATATGTACAGTGATGGAGGTAGATATGTACAGTGATGGAGGTAGATATGTACAGTGGAGGTAGATATGTACAGTGATGGAGGTAGATATGTACAGTGATGGAGGTAGATATGTATAGTGATGGAGGTAGATATGTATAGTGATGGAGGTAGATATGTATAGTGATGGAGGTAGATATGTATAGTGATGGAGATAGATATGTATAGTGATGGAGGTAGATATGTATAGTGATGGAGGTAGATATGTATAGTGATGGAGGTAGATATGTATAGTGATGGAGGTAGATATGTATAGTGATGGAGGTAGATATGTATAGTGATGGAGGTAGATATGTACAGTGATGGAGGTAGATATGTATAGTGTTGGAGGTAGATATGTATAGTGATGGAGGTAGATATGTATAGTGATGGAGGTAGATATGTACAGTGATGGAGGTAGATATGTACAGTGATGGAGGTAGATATGTACAGTGATGGAGGTAGATATGTATAGTGATGGAGGTAGATATGTACAGTGATGGAGGTAGATATGTACAGTGATGGAGGTAGATATGTACAGTGATGGAGGTAGATATGTACAGTGATGGAGGTAGATATGTACAGTGATGGAGGTAGATATGTACAGTGATGGAGGTAGATATGTACAGTGATGGAGGTAGATATGTATAGTGATGGAGGTAGATATGTATAGTGATGGAGGTAGATATGTATAGTGATGGAGGTAGATATGTATAGTGATGGAGGTAGATATGTATAGTGATGGAGGTAGATATGTATAGTGATGGAGGTAGATATGTATAGTGATGGAGGTAGATATGTATAGTGATGGAGGAGTAGATATGTATAGTGATGGAGGTAGATATGTATAGTGATGGAGGTAGATATGTATAGTGATGGAGGTAGATATGTACAGTGATGGAGGTAGATATGTACAGTGATGGAGGTAGATATGTACAGTGATGGAGGTAGATATGTACAGTGATGGAGGTAGATATGTACAGTGATGGAGGTAGATATGTACAGTGATGGAGGTAGATATGTACAGTGATGGAGGTAGATATGTATAGTGTTGGAGGTAGATATGTATAGTGATGGAGGTAGATATGTATAGTGTTGGAGGTAGATATGTACAGTGATGGAGGTAGATATGTACAGTGATGGAGGTAGATATGTACAGTGATGGAGGTAGATATGTACAGTGATGGAGGTAGATATGTATAGTGATGGAGGTAGATATGTATAGTGGTGGAGGTAGATATATGTACAGTGATGGAGGTAGATATGTATAGTGTTGGAGGTAGATATGTACAGTGTTGGAGG
>NW_024607622.1:25000-27500 GCF_018296145.1 Oncorhynchus tshawytscha | reverse complement strand
AGAGATGGTGAGAGATGGAGCGTGGGAGGGGAAGAGCGGGAATGGAGACAGAAAGAGAGAGAGAGAGAGAGGGGAGAGAGAGAGAGATGGTGAGAGATGGTGAGAGATGGAGACAGAAAGGGAGGGAGGGAGAGAGGGAATGGTGACAGAATGGTGAGAGATGGAGCGGGAGGGGAAGAGAGGGAATGGAGACAGAAAGAGAGAGAGGGAGAGAGAGATGGTGAGAGATGGTGAGAGATGGAGCGTGGGAGGGGGAAGAGCGGGAATGGAGACAGAAAGAGAGAGAGGAGAGAGAGAGAGAGAGAGATGGTGAGAGATGGAGCGTGGGAGGGGAAGAGATGGAATGGAGACAGAAAGAGAGAGAGGGAGAGAGAGAGAGAGATGGTGAGAGATGGAGAGGGGGAAGAGCGGGAATGGAGACAGAAAGAGAGAGAGAGAGAGAGAGAGAGATGGTGAGAGATGGTGAGAGATGGAGCGTGGGAGGGGGAAGAGCGGGAATGGAGACAGAAAGAGAGAGAGGGAGAGAGAGAGAGAGAGATGGTGAGAGATGGAGCGTGGGAGGGGGAAGAGCGGGAATGGAGACAGAAAGAGAGAGAGGGAGAGAGAGAGAGATGGTGAGAGATGGAGCGTGGGAGGGGAAGAGTAGGAATGGAGACAGAAAGAGAGAGAGAGAGAGAGAGAGGAGAGAGAGAGAGAGATGGTGAGAGATGGAGCGTGGGAGGGGGAAGAGCGGGAATGGAGACAGAAAGAGAGAGAGAGAGAGAGAGAGAGATGGTGAGAGATGGTGAGAGATGGAGCGTGGGAGGGGGAAGAGCGGGAATGGAGACAGAAAGAGAGAGAGGGAGAGAGAGAGAGAGAGATGGTGAGAGATGGTGAGAGATGGAGCGTGGGAGGGGAAGAGCGGGAATGGAGACAGAAAGAGAGAGAGGGAGAGAGAGAGAGAGATGGTGAGAGATGGTGAGAGATGGAGCGTGGGAGGGGAAGAGCAGGAATGGAGACAGAAAGAGAGAGAGAGAGAGATGGTGAGAGATGGAGCGTGGGAGGGGGAAGAGCGGGAATGGAGACAGAAAGAGAGAGAGGGAGAGAGAGAGAGATGGTGAGAGATGGAGCGTGGGGGAAGAGCGGGAATGGAGACAGAAAGAGAGAGAGAGAGAGAGAGAGAGAGATGGTGAGAGATGGTGAGAGATGGTGAGAGATGGAGCGTGGGAGGGGAAGAGCAGGAATGGAGACAGAAAGAGAGAGAGGGAGAGAGAGAGAGAGAGATGGTGAGAGATGGTGAGAGATGGAGCGTGGGAGGGGAAGAGCGGGAATGGAGACAGAAAGAGAGAGAGGGAGAGAGAGAGAGAGAGATGGTGAGAGATGGTGAGAGATGGAGCGTGGGAGGGGAAGAGCGGGAATGGAGACAGAAAGAGAGAGAGGGAGAGAGAGAGAGAGAGAGATGGTGAGAGATGGTGAGAGATGGAGCGTGGGAGGGGAAGAGCGGGAATGGAGACAGAAAGAGAGAGAGGGAGAGAGAGAGAGAGAGAGAGAGAGAGATGGTGAGAGATGGAGCGTGGGAGGGGAAGAGCGGGAATGGAGACAGAAAGAGAGAGAGGGAGAGAGAGAGAGAGAGATGGTGAGAGATGGAGCGTGGGAGGGGAAGAGCGGGAATGGAGACAGAAAGAGAGAGAGGGAGAGAGAGAGAGATGGTGAGAGATGGAGCGTGGGAGGGGGAAGAGTAGGAATGGAGACAGAAAGAGAGAGAGAGAGAGAGAGGGAGAGAGAGAGAGATGGTGAGAGATGGAGCGTGGGAGGGGGAAGAGCGGGAATGGAGACAGAAAGAGAGAGAGAGAGAGAGAGAGAGAGATGGTGAGAGATGGTGAGAGATGGTGAGAGATGGAGCGTGGGAGGGGGAAGAGCGGGAATGGAGACAGAAAGAGAGAGAGGGAGAGAGAGAGAGAGATGGTGAGAGATGGTGAGAGATGGTGAGAGATGGAGCGTGGGAGGGGGAAGAGCGGGAATGGAGACAGAAAGAGAGAGAGAGAGAGAGAGAGAGATGGTGAGAGATGGAGCGTGGGAGGGGGAAGAGCGGGAATGGAGACAGAAAGAGAGAGAGAGAAAGAGAGCCACACAGAGTGTGGCTTGGTAGTCTTAAACACATCTACTTTGAAACCAAAGTATCCACCTCACACACATGGTTATGGGCTTATAGAATTTAAGAAACAGGTACCATGTCAAATTTGAAATGTATTACAGTTTTATTATCACACCCCTCCCCACCTACACATAGAATAATATCATTACCCCCCTCCCCACCTACACATATAATAATATCATTATCCACCCCTCCCCTCCCTACCTACACATAGAATAATATCATTATCACCCCTCCCCACCTACACATAGAATAATATCATTATCACCCCTCCCCTCCCCACCTACACATATAATAATATCATTATCCTCCCCTCCCCACCTACACATAGAATAATATCATTATCACCCCCTCCCCACCTACACA
>NW_024607622.1:5000-20000 GCF_018296145.1 Oncorhynchus tshawytscha | reverse complement strand
ATGGAGGAAGCCTGGTAACAGTGATGTACTGGGCCGTAACCACTACACTTGTCACGTTCTGACCATAGTTCTTTTGTGTTTCCTGTCTTAGTGTTTTCTGCACCAGTTAGTTTCGGTTTTGTCACGTTTATTGTTTTGTATTATGTTCATGTTGAGTTTTCTTATTAAAAACATGAACTATAACCACGCTGCGTTTTGGTCCACCCTCTCCTTCCCAGGAAGAAAGCCGTTACAACACTCTGTAGGGCCTTGTGGTCGGAGGCCGAGCAGTTGCCACACTTTTGAGTGAAGCCAGTGTGTCTATGCATGAGGATGACACAACACTGTATATGTCAGCTACTACAGAGCCTGAAATGACTGCAACACTTAACAAAGAGCTGCAGTTACTTTCAAAATGGGAGGAAAGGAATCATTTAGTCCTAAATATTTCACACACTAAAAGCATTATATTTGGGACAAATCATTCACTAAACCCTAAACTTCAAATAAATCTTCAAATGCATAATGTTGAAATTATGCAAGTGAAGGTGACTAAACTGCATGGAGTAACCCTGGATCGTAAACTGTCATGGTCAAAACATATTGATACAACCGTAGCTAAGATGGGGAGAAGTCTGTCCATAATAAAGTGTTGCTCTACCTTCTTACACTGTCAACAAGGCAGGTCCTACAGGCCCTAGTTTCTACCTTCTTAACAGCACTGTCAATAAGGCAGGTTTTACAGGCCCTAGTTTCTACCTTCTTTACAGCACTGTCAATAAGGCAGGTTTTACAGGCCCTAGTTTCTACCTTCTTAACAACACTGTCAACAAGGCAGGTCCTACAGGCCCTAGTTTCTACCTTCTTAACAACACTGTCAATAAGGCAGGTCCTACAGGACCTAGTTTCTACCTTCTTAACAACACTGTCAACAAGGCAGGTCCTACAGGCCCTAGTTTTGACGCAGCTTGACTACTGTTCAGTCGTGTGGTCAGGTGCCACAAAGAGGGACTTACCGTAGGAAAAGTGCAATTGTCTGAGAACAGGGCAGCACGGCTGGCCTTCTGTTGTACACAGAGAGTGAACACTAATAATATGTGCGTCAAACTTTCCTGGCTCTAAGTGAAGGAGAGATGGACTTCCTCATTACTTGTATTTATGAGATGACTGGACATGTTGAAAGCACCAAGCTGTCTGTTTGAACTACTGGCACAAAGCTCAGACAGCCATACATACCCCCAAGACATGCCACCAGAGGTCTCTTCACAGTCCCCAAGTCCAGAACAGACTATGGGAGGCGCACAGTACTACACACCACAACACAGACCACAACACAACATACCACACAACACACACACCACACCACACCACAACAACACAACACACACCACACCACGGCACAACAACACACCACAACAACACAAATAACACAACAACACAACACACCACAATACACCATACACCACAACACAACAACACAACAACACAACACAACAACACACCACACACCACACACCACCACCAACACAACACAACACATACAAATGAAAACTGTCACATCCTTATCATGCTCATAGTAGATCCAAGTTGTTGCCATGGGTAACCAAGTTTATCATCAGATACCAACTAACTAAGTTATAAATGAAGACATGAGACAGAGAGGAAGTTGAGGTGGAGATTAAAACACCCAGAAACCCACAGCACACCAGTGATGAAAATGTTACCATGGCAACCATCCTAGCATGCATCCCAAATGACAACCTATTATACAGTGCACTATGGGCCCTGGTCTAATGTAGTGCACTATACAGGGAATAGGGTGTCATTTGGGCCTCAACACTACAAAGAGGAAAGAGGAAAGTCCCTACTGTAATATAAGCACCACACTCAGATCAGTTTACATAGTCCCTTACTGATCATCATTATCCAGGCTTACACAGTAACTGAACCTAGACCTGTCCTTATGGGGCGGTTTGCAGTGGCACAACAGTAACCTCTGTTTGAGGAAGTAGCATGGGGATCAGTGAGGGTAGTAACCTCTCTAACAGTCTAGTTCAGGGGTCACACTCATTTTGCCAAGTGGGCCGCATTTGATCTTCAACCTGGTCCGGAGGACCGCACTTAAAATGTCATATATTTCCTCCATCGTTTTTCTGAGAGATCCATCGCTATTTGACTGTCTAAATATAAGACACATGTACCATGTCAGTTTCATTCCAATATTACACTTTATATCACATTAGAGTGTAATATAACAAAAACGTTTAAAATAGAAACACTGGATTTTTACATTAAAAATTATAAAAAGTTGTTTTATTAATAATGAAATTATGAAAAAGATTAAGAAACATTCCACTCATGAGGCCGCTACTCTCTCCTTTCTTCTGAAGTGTACACTCGTTCACTACTTCAAATCTAAAAGCATTGGATTGGTGGGGGCATGCTAGTGTGAGATCAGTGAAGGAAAGTGAACAAGTGTACACTTCACGAGAGAGGAGGGAATATTGGGACGCACTCCGAGTCTTAGTTCTGCCGCATGCAAGACGATGTGTTGGGGTCACGTTCATACTGGTTTAGGGTACTGGGTCACGTTCAAACTGGTTTAGGGTACGGGGTCACGTTCATACTGGTTTAGAGTACGGGGTCACGTTCATACTGGTTTAGGGTTTACGGGGTCACGTTCATACTGGTTTAGGGTACGGGGTCACGTTCCAGTCCGACTACAATGCAGTCGTTGCATTACTTCAACCAATGGCTGTGTGCTACATAGCTGTAGTTGTATTCATTCTGGATGCCCATTAGTTCCTGTCAAGGCAGCAGCTACTCTTCCTCTTCCAGCAAAATGAAGGCAGTTTTAAAAACATTACAATAGATTGATGACATATTTCACAACATATTAAGTGTGTGCCCTCAGGCCTCTACTCTTCTACCACTTATCTACAACACAAAATCCATGTGTACATGTATGAATACTGTGTATGTTATCTTGTGTTTATATGCACTTGTCTATGTTTGTGTTGCTTCACAGTCCCCGCTGTTCCATAAGGTGTATTTCTTGTTTAATCAAACTGTACTGTTGGCGTGAGTTACTTGATGTGGAATAGAATTCCATGTAGTCATGGCTCTATGTAGTACTGTGCTCCTCCCACAGTCTGTTCTGGACTGACAGCTCAGTCAGGCATCAGATTGCCGGTGTGTTTGTGCACATGCCTAGAGGGCTTCACACACACACACACACACACACACATGGATGCACAAATACACACACACATCCTCATCTGTAGTGGACACACACAAAGCATGCTGAGCCCTTGCCACACACACAGACACACAAACACACACACACGGACACACAAACATGCCGGTCTCACCTATCAATCACACTTGCACAAACCAAACAGGGTATCCATTACAACCATTGCCGTGCTGATGTGACAACATAATATTATCTGCGTTGTCGTGGAAATTACCACCAGGGACTCAAAGTCAAACTTAAATGAATCATTCTTTATTATCAGCAAGCTGGAGAGGTTCCAACAAACTTCATGCAACATAGTACACATCGGTCAGGAGCTCTGCCGGGACAGTCCCGTTAGTTCTCTAATATACGGCTATCCAAACAATTCATATAGGCATGATTTACATGATTCATTATTCATCATCAACGTTGGTTCCTGCAAATGACTGACTGACTGATAACTAACAAGGTTTCTTCTCTCAAATCTGGGACCTTGAAACTGAGATACTCTTTTTGGTTCCCAGAACAATGTTCTGGGCGTACTGCCAATTGGTCTGAGGAGGAGTTCATAGTCACCTGCACGAACCAAGATAGAGTGAGAGGAGATGCTGTGTACAATTCAATGCTACCTCTTCAGACAGCAACATTTTCCCTCACTTTCCCTCCTCTCCTTGTATTACACTGTGATAACTATTGTTAAAATAGTTCAAATTGTTCAAATGGCTTTCAACACGTTGTTTTTCAAAATTATAAGCCTGAAACCAGACAAACTATTTACTGTATAACAAATTATTACCACTACCAATATTCTTAATAGAAATGTCTAAGACAAATGTCAAATAGAATAACAACACACTGTTAAAATCATTTTATCAAATTGGCTTATACTCCCCTGTAACATTGACGACCTCACTGCAGAGTTACAGGGTCAGGTTTGGTAGAGGGCTAACCCTTAGGGAGAAATCCCGACCATACAGCAGAACCAATCTGGAGATTTTTTTTTGAAGCAAGACAAAAATAAAACAAACAAAACAACAAACAACAACCAAGAACAACAACCACAATACACTTCTTCCCTTTTGACACATGACTCACATCGTGTTTTATGCGTCCAAAACAACAACAACAACACTGCCGGTTAAGTAAAAATTATACAAATCAGAATAACAAATACAATCAAATGACATACCTTGATAACTCCATAAGGAAATAATTGTATCCCATAAGGTAATTCAAGATATAATAATATGGACTGGAGACAGGTTTCCCTCATTCAGGGGCAGCAGTCTCTCTCTCTCTCTCTCTCTCCTCCTCATGGTCTGAATCACACATAGGACTATTGATAAAACATGTGTATGTGACCCATCTGATTTAATTTATAATCTTCTGACTAATTATCAGTGTTTACATCTTACATTTAAATCTCACCCAATGTCTCTAGCCTTTCTAGTGAGGGTGATTAGGCCTCACCAGAAAGTCAGAATAGAGGTCGGAGGTCATTCAACCCTATTAAGTGAGTGTTTATTTCCCCATTCTTTCCCTGTACTTCCGAATCAATATTAAAAGACGTTTCAAACATTTCAAACATTTTGTGTACAAGGTTTACACTGGGGGTTTCAGTACATTTCTTAACCTCTCCAGGGTAGGGGGCAGCATTCAGAATTTTGGATGAAAAGCATGCCCACAATTAAACAGCCTGCTACTCGGGCCCAGAAGATATGATATGCATATAACTGGTAGATTTGGATAGAAAACACTCTAAAGTTTCCAAAACTGTTAAAATAATATGCCTGTGAGTATAACAGAACTGATATGGCAGGCGAAAACCTGAGAAAAATCCATCCAGGAAGTGGAATTGTTTTCATGTGGCTGTTTTTCAACTCAATACCAATAGAGAATCCAATGGGTTAGGAAAAAAAAACTCAGGCTCAAACGCAGTCAAAACAGGCTGACAAAAAAATCCAAATTGTATCCGTAAAGTTCATAGAAACATGTCAAACAATGTTAATTTTCAATCCTCAGGTTGTTTTTAGCCTAAATTATCTATAATATTTCAACCGGACAATAACATTGTCAATATAAAAGGTAAACAGGAAATGCACTCTCGGGATTGCGCATGAAAAAGCTCTGCGACAGGGTAGGGTCCACTCATTCAGACTGGTGTTACTCCCTCATTTATAAGAATACAAGCCTGAAACAATTTCTAAAGACGGTTGACATCTAGTGGAAGGCATAGGAACTGCAAATGGAGTCCTAAATCAATGGATACTGTAATGGCATTGAATAGAAAACTACAAAATCCCCCCCAAAACTACTTCCTGAATGGATTTTTCTCATTCGCCTGCCAAATCAGTTCTGTTTTACTCAGAGACACTATTTTAACAGTTTTGGAAACTTTAGAGTGTTTTCTATCCAAATCTACTAATTATATGCACATCCTAAATTCTGGGCCTGAGTAACAGGCAATTTACTTTGGGCACGCTTTTCATCCGGAGGTGAAAATACTGCCCCCTACCCAAGAGAGGTTAACAGCAGGGAAATCCTAAGGGGCGGTAGTAGCCTAGTGGTTAGAGCATTGGGCCAATAACCGACTGGTTGCTAGATCGAATCCCCGGAGCTGGAAGAAAAACATATATGTTGTTCTGCCCCTGAACAAGGCAGTTAACCCACTGTTCCTAGGGTATCATGGTAAATAAAATGTTGTTTTTAACTGACTTGTCTAGTCAAATAAAGGTTCAATTTAAATAAAAATCAATTAGAAAACAGCCGGATCCAGGTATCTTTATACTGTATATTACTACAGTCTCACTAACTGTTATCCTAAGTCAAATTCCTCAGCAAGTCTTTAAAAAGGAAATGTACACAATCTGTAATGGCTCTGTGATGCCAGACGCTGGGAGATGAGAAGTAAGTACAGGGTATGAATATTTAATGGGTTAACAGACATGAAAAACAGGAACAGCGTCTGGACAGGAGAAACAAAACAACATCTATGCAGACACGGAACATTAACTGGAGGGGGTGACAGATATAGGATAGATAATCAATGACATGATGGAGTCCAGGTGAGTCCGATGAAGCGCTGGGGCGCATAACGATGGTGAGTGGTGTGAGTAATGATGAGCCGTCTGGCAACCTCGAGCGTCAGAGAGGGGGAGCAGGAGCAGACGTGACATAATCATTGGTAAACTCATCAGAAAACTTGATATTGGAATTTCCATCAGTTCTGGAAGAAAGAAAATTAACATATACTTCGTTTTCACTAAGCTACATCTTAAGTAGTGCTAAAAGTCTTCATCTTAATCGAGCTTATTGCATCTTGGGCAAGAAGTCTTGATAAAACCATATGTAAACAGAATCATACTTCAGACACTTCAGATGATACAGTGTCCCATTAAACAGAATCATACTTCAGACACTTCAGATGATACAGTGTCCCATTAAGCAGAACAGGCACCTTCTAAAGTAAACAATCCCAAAGTCCCTTTCTTGTAGTCTAATCATTTTGAACCTGTTGCATTGACATGCAGAACCAGTCCAAAGTTTGGACACACCTACTCATTCAAGGGTTTTTCTTTATTTGTACTATTTTCAACATTGTAAAATAATACTGAAGACATCAAAACTATGAAATAACACATATGGAATCATGTAGTAACTAAAAAAGTTTTAAACAAATCAAAATATAATCTGTTTTAGATTCTTCAAAGTAGCCCCCCTTTGCCTTGATGACAGCTTTGCACACTCTTGGCATTCTCTAAACCAGCTTCACCTCGAATGCTTTTCCAAAAGTCTTGAAGGAGTTCCCACATATGCTGAGCATATGTTGACTGCTTTTCGTTCACTATGCGGTCCAACTCATCCCAAGCCATGTATATTGGGTTTGAGGTCGGGTGATTGTGAAGGCCAGGTCATCGGATGCAGCACTCAGTCACTTTCCTTCTTGGTCAAATAGCCCTTACACAGCCTGGAGGTGTGTTGGGTCATTGTCCTGTTGAAAAACAAATGATAGTCCCACTAAGTGCAAACCAGATTGGATGGCGTATCACTGCAGAATGCTGTGGTAGCCATGCTGCTTAAGTGTGCCTTGAATTATAAATAAATGACAGACCGTGTCACCAGCAAAGCTCCCCACAACATTACACCTCCTCCTCCATGCTTCACGGTGGGAACCGCACATGCAGAGATCATTCATTCACCTACTCTGTGTCTCACAACGACACGGCGGTTGGAACCAGAAAAGTCCAATTTGGACTCATCAGACCAAAGGACACATTTTCATCGGTTTAATGTCTATTTCTTGTGTTTCTTGGTGCAAGCAAATCTCTTCTTATTATTGGTTTCATTTAGTAGTGGTTTCTCTGCAGTAATTTGACCATGAAGGCCTGATTCATGCAGTCTCCTCAGAACAGTTGATGTTGAGATGTGTCTGTTACCTGAACTCTGTGAAGCATTTATTTGGGCTGCAATCGCTGAGGCTGGTAACTATAATACTGATCCTCTGCAGCAGAGGTAACTCTGGGTCTTCCTTTCCTGTGGCTGTCCTCATGAGAGCCAGTTTCATCATAGTGCTTGATGTTTGTTGCGACTGCACTTGATGAAACTTCCAAAGTTCTTGAAATGTTCCACATTGACTGACCTTCACGGCTTAAAGTAATGATGGACTGTCGCTTCTCTTTGCTTATTTGAGCTGTTCTTGCCATAATGTGGACTTGGTCTGTTACCAAATAAGGCTATATTCTGTATACCACGCCTGCCTCCTCAAATGAACTTTAACAAAACAAACCTGTTAATTGAAACGCATTCCAGGTGACTATCTCATGAAGCTGTTTGAGAGAATGCCAAGAGAGTGCAAAGCTGTCATCAACGCAAAAGCGGCTTCTTAGATTTAAAAAAATGTGTTTTACACTTTTTTGGTTCCTACATGATTCCATATGTGTTATTTGATAGTAGAAAATAGTTCAAATAAAGAAAACCCTTGAATGAGTAGGCGTGTCCTAACTTTTGACTTGTACTGTCTACTCTTTCTGTCCCAAATGTCCCTTACAGCCTGTTTGAGTTCAGTGACTTCTGTTCATTTTCACTGGCAGCTTATCTATTTGTCCACAGGAAGCTTATCTTTAACCCAAACAACAGATGGCAGCCTCTAATATGATGAGTCTCAATTCCTCTTTTCCTCGTATGACCTTGTATTCAAAAACACTTCAAAATACTAAGACACCACATCATTAAAGTGCTCTCTGAAAGCCACTAACAACATATTACATTAACAAATCTCTAGTAACTCAGTATAATATTCATACATTGTTACATCATCACATCTCTAGTAACCCATTATACTCTACATACATTGTTACATCATCACATCTCTAGTAACCCATTATACTCTACATATATTGTTACATCATCACATCTCTAGTAACCCATTATACTCTACATACATTGTTACATCATCACATCTCTAGTAACCCATTATACTCTACATACATTGTTACATCATCACATCTCTAGTAACCCATTATACTCTACATACATTGTTACATCATCACATCTCTAGTAACCCATTATACTCTACATACATTGTTCCATCATCACATCTCTAGTAACCCATTATACTCTACATACATTGTTACATCATCACATCTCTAGTAACATTATACTCTACATACATTGTTACATCATCACATCTCTAGTAACCCATTATACTCTACATACATCATGTTACATCATCACATCTCTAGTAACCCATTATACTCTACATACATTGTTACATCATCACATCTCTAGTAACCCATTATACTCTACATACATTGTTACATCATCACATCTCTAGTAACCCATTATACTCTACATACATTGTTACATCATCACATCTCTAGTAACCCATTATACTCTACATACATTGTTACATCATCACATCTCTAGTAACCCATTATACTCTACATACATTGTTACATCATCACATCTCTAGTAACCCATTATACTCTACATACATTGTTACATCATCACATCTCTAGTAACCCATTATACTCTACATCACATTGTTCCATCATCACATCTAAAGTAACCCATTATACTCTACATACATTGTTACATCATCACATCTCTAGTAACCCATTATACTCTACATACATTGTTACATCATCACATCTCTAGTAACCCATTATACTCTACATACATTGTTACATCATCACATCTCTAGTAACCCATTATACTCTACATACATTGTTCCATCATCACATCTCTAGTAACCCATTATACTCTACATACATTGTTACATCATCACATCTCTAGTAACCCATTATACTCTACATACATTGTTACATCATCACATCTCTAGTAACCCATTATACTCTACATACATTGTTACATCATCACATCTCTAGTAACCCATTATACTCTACATACATTGTTACATCATCACATCTCTAGTAACCCATTATACTCTACATACATTGTTTGTTACATCATCACATCTCTAGTAACCCATTATACTCTACATACATTGTTCCATCATCACATCTCTAGTAACCCATTATACTCTACATACATTGTTACATCATCACATCTCTAGTAACCCATTATACTCTACATACATTGTTACATCATCACATCTCTAGTAACCCATTATACTCTACATACATTGTTACATCATCACATCTCTAGTAACCCATTATACTCTACATACATTGTTACATCATCACATCTCTAGTAACCCATTATACTCTACATACATTGTTACATCATCACATCTCTAGTAACCCATTATACTCTACATACATTGTTACATCATCACATCTCTAGTAACCCATTATACTCTACATACATTGTTACATCATCACATCTCTAGTAACCCATTATACTCTACATACATTGTTACATCATCACATCTCTAGTAACCCATTATACTCTACATACATTGTTACATCATCACATCTCTAGTAACCCATTATACTCTACATACATTGTTCCATCATCACATCTCTAGTAACCCATTATACTCTACATACATTGTTACATCATCACATCTCTAGTAACCCATTACTCTACATACATTGTTACATCATCACATCTCTAGTAACCCATTATACTCTACATACATTGTTACATCATCACATCTCTAGTAACCCATTATACTCTACATACATTGTTACATCATCACATCTCTAGTAACCCATTATACTCTACATACATTGTTACATCATCACATCTCTAGTAACCCATTATACTCTACATACATTGTTACATCATCACATCTCTAGTAACCCATTATACTCTACATACATTGTTACATTCATCACCCATTATACTCTAGTACCATCAGTATAATAATCATACAGTATATTTGGTAATAGTACTCTCTCCGTTCATATCTTCACATCATGCAGAATCCCTATATAATGTTAAGAACTCAGCTCACAGAACTGGTTGGGGTATTCATTCATACACACACCTCTTTCAAACCAGTGGCTGGAACTGGTTGGGGTATTCATTCATACACACACCTCTTTCAAACCAGTGGCTGGAACTGGTTGGGGTATTCATTCAGACACACACCTCTTTCAAACCAGTGGCTGGAACTGGTTGGGGTATTCATTTATACACACACCTCTTTAAAACCACTGGTTGGGGTATTCATTCATACACACACCTCTTTCAAACCAGTGGCTGGAACTGGTTGGGGTATTCATTCATACACACACCTCTTTCAAACCAGTGGACAGAACTGGTTGGGGTATTCATTCAGATACACACCTCTTTCAAACCAGTGGTTGGAACTGGTTGGGGTATTCATTCAGATACACACCTTCTTCACACCGGGGATAGTTCCCTAAACGCTCTCATTCACTCAGTACAAATAATATCTCTTATTATCCCAAATTCAATCACCTTAACCTGTCATTTCAACTCTCACATCCACATTCACTTAGTACTATTCCCCAACACACCCAGTAATCACCATGGTTACTCCTTATGCATCTTCAACAATTCTCTTGTCGTTACCTTCTTCTGCGGTTCCTCTACAGTCTCTATAGTTTCTTTAGTATCTTTAGTCCCTCAGTATCGATAGTCTCAATAGACTATAGAAACATAAATGCTTTAGTCTCTGTGGATGCCTTAGTAGCTATTGTCCCTATAGTCTCTGTAGTATCTATTGTCACTAAGGCATCTTCAGTCCCTTAGAATCCATATTCTCAATAGTCTATATAAATGTAAATGCTATAGTCTATATGGACTCTATAAAGTCTTCCCATAAATACATATGTACAGTATGTAGTGATGTTACCAACTAAATCAGTCTATCAATTAATCAATCAAGACAAAACACACACACAATAATGCCATCTTGTGGACTCACCTTCACAGTGTGATGAGAGAATCTGAACCCAGGTTGACACTGGCAGTGGTAGCTCCCAATGGTGTTGAGGCAACTGGTGTTGCTGCCACAAATCTGTGGCTTCTCCATGCACTCATCGATGTCTGAAGAGAGAAGGGAATATATTGAAAGTAAATAACTCACCCCTCCTCCAGTGATTCCCTAACTTCTCCTCCAGTTATTCCATAACCTCTCTTTCAGTGACTCCATAACAACTCGTCCAATGATTCCCTCTCTTCTCCTCCAGTGATTCCCTAACCCATCATCCAGTGACACCATAACCTCTCCTCCAGTGACCCCCTAACACCTCCTCCAGTGATTCTCTAATCTCTCCTCCAGTGACTCTATTACCTCTCCTCCAGTGATTCTCTAACCTCTCCTCCAGTGACTCCATTACCTCTCCTCCAGTGATTCCCTAACCTCTCCTCCAGTGATTCTCTAATATCTCCTCCAGTGATTCCCTAATCTCTCCTCCAGTGATTCCCTAACCTCTCCTCCAGTGATTCCCTAATCTCTCCTCCAGTGATTCCCTAACCTCTCCTAGATATATATCTTTATAGATATATGTCATGTTATGTTATGATGTATGTTATGTTATGTTATGAGATATAGATGTATGTAATGTTATGCTAGATATAGATGTATGTTATGTCATGTTATGTTAGATATAGATGTATGTTATGTCATGTTATGTTAGATATAGATGTATGTTATGTTATGTTAGATATAGATGTATGTAATGTTATGTTATGTTAGATATAGATGTATGTAATGTTATGTTATGTTAGATATAGATGTATGTAATGTTATGCTATGTTAGAAATAGATGTATATTATGTTATGTTATGTTATGTTAGATATAGATGTATGTTATGTTATGTTAGATATAGATGTATGTAATGTTATGTTATGTTAGATATAGATGTATGTAATGTTATGTTATGTTAGATATAGATGTATGTAATGTTATGTTATGTTAGATATAGATGTATGTAATGGTATGTTATGTTAGATATAGTTGTATGTTATGTTATGTTCGATATAGATGTATGTTATCTTATGTTATGTTAGATATAGGTGTATGGTATGTTATGTTATGTTTGATATAGATGTATGTTGTGTTATGTTAGATATATATGTATTTTATGTTATGTTAGATATAGATGTATGTTATGTTATGTTAGATATAGATGTGTATTATGTCAGATATAGATGTATGTTATGTTATGTTAGATATAGATGTATGTTATGTTATGTTAGATACAGATGTATGTTATGTTATGTTAGATATAGATGTATGTAATGTTATGTTAGATATAGATGTATGTTTTGTTATGTTAGATATAGATGTATGTTATGTTATGTTAGATATAGATGTATTTATTGTAATGTTATGTTAGATATAGATGTGTGTTATATTATGTCATGTTATGTTAGATATAGATGTATGTAATGTTATGTTAGATATACAGTGCCTTGCGAAAGTATTCGGCCCCCTTGAACTTTGCGACCTTTTGCCACATTTCAGGCTTCAAACATAAAGATATAAAACTGTATTTTTTGTGAAGAATCAACAACAAGTGGGACACAATCATGAAGTGGAACGACTTTTTAAAACTTTTTAAACAATTCAAAAACTGAAAAATTGGCCGTGCAAAATTATTCAGCCCTACTTTCAGTGCAGCAAACTCTCTCCAGAAGTTCAGTGAGGATCTCTGAATGATCCAATGTTGACCTAAATGACTAATGATGATAAATACAAACCACCTGTGTGTAATCAAGTCTCCGTATAAATGCACCTGCACTGTGATAGTCTCAGAGGTCCGTTAAAAGCGCAGAGAGCATCATGAAGAACAAGGAACACACCAGGCAGGTCCGAGATAATGTTGTGAAGAAGTTTAAAGCCGGATTTGGATACAAAAAGATTTCCCAAGCTTTAAACATCCCAAGGAGCACTGTGCAAGCGATAATATTGAAATGGAAGGAGTATCAGACCACTGCAAATCTACCAAGACCTGGCCGTCCCTCTAAACTTTCAGCTCATACAAGGAGAAGACTGATCAGAGATGCAGCCAAGAGGCCCATGATCACTCTGGATGAACTGCAGAGATCTACAGCTGAGGTGGGAGACTCTGTCCATAGGACAACAATCAGTCGTATATTGCACAAATCTGGCCTTTATGGAAGAGTGGCAAGAAGAAAGCCATTTCTTAAAGATATCCATAAAAAGTGTTGTTTAAAGTTTGCCACAAGCCACCTGGGAGACACACCAAACATGTGGAAGAAGGTGCTCTGGTCAGATGAAACCAAAATTGAACTTTTTGGCAACAATGCAAAACGTTATGTTTGGCGTAAAAGCAACACAGCTCATCACCCTGAACACAGCATCCCCACTGTCAAACATGGTGGTGGCAGCATCATGGTTTGGGCCTGCTTTTCTTCAGCAGGGACAGAGAAGATGGTTAAAATTGATGGGAAGATGGATGGAGCCAAATACAGGACCATTCTGGAAGAAAACCTGATGGAGTCTGCAAAAGACCTGAGACTGGGACGGAGATTTGTCTTCCAACAAGACAATGATCCAAAACATAAAGAAAATCTACAATGGAATGGTTCAAAAATAAACATATCCAGGTGTTAGAATGGCCAAGTCAAAGTCCAGACCTGAATCAAATCGAGAATCTGTGGAAAGAACTGAAAACTGCTGTTCACAAATGCTCTCCATCCAACCTCGCTGAGCTCGAGCTGTTTTGCAAGGAGGAATGGGAAAAAATGTCAGTCTCTCGATGTGCAAAACTGATAGAGACATACCCCAAGCGACTTACAGCTGTAATCGCAGCAAAAGGTGGCGCTACAAAGTATTAACTTAAGGGGGCTGAATAATTTTGCACGCCCAATTTTTCAGTTTTTGATTTGTTAAAAAGTTTGAAATATCCAATAAATGTCGTTCCACTTCATGATTGTGTCCCACTTGTTGTTGATTCTTCACAAAGAAATACAGTTTTACATCTTTATGTTTGAAGCCTGAAATGTGGCAAAAGGTCGCAAAGTTCAAGGGGGCCGAATACTTTCGCAAGGCACTGTATATGTATGGTATGTCATGCAAGATATAGATGTATGTAATGTTATGTTAGATAAAGATGTAATTAAGACAGACAAAGTTATCGTACCTCACTGCACCATATCGTGGGAAGCAGTGCATCATGGTACCAGATTCTTTCCTCACCTGAGCACCTAGCCTGTTTGTTGCCATAATTACTGTATCCAGGGAGACAGAGGCAACTGTAGCTTCCTTCCTGGTTCTGACAGGTCCCTCCCTCTCCACAGACACCAGCAGTTACATTACACTCATCTATGTCTGAGAGAGAGAGAGAGAGGGGGGGGGGGAGAGAGAGGGGGAGGGGAG
>NW_024607621.1:0-31992 GCF_018296145.1 Oncorhynchus tshawytscha | reverse complement strand
TAGTGATGCAGTGATAACTCCCAGTTCTACCCTGTAGTGATGCAGTGAAAGCCCCCTGTAGTGTGATGCAGCTCTACCCTGTAGTGATGCAGTGATAACCCCCAGCTCTACCCCTGTAGTGATGTAGTGATGACCCCTAGTTCTACCCTGTAGTGATGCAGTGATGACCCCCAGTTGTACCCTGTAGTGATGCAGTGATGACCCCCAGCTCTACCCTGTAGTGATGCAGTGATAACCCCCAGTTCTACCTGTAGTGATGCAGTGATAACCCCCAGCTCTACCCTGTAGTGATGCAGTGATAACCCCCAGCTCTACCCTGTAGTGATGCAGTGATAACCCCCAGGTCTACCCTGTAGTGATGCAGTGAAAGCCCCCAGCTCTACCCTGTAGTGATGCAGTGATAACCCCAGCTCTACCCTGTAGTGATGCAGTGATGACCCCTAGTTCTACCCTGTAGTGATGCAGTGATGACCCCCAGTTGTACCCTGTAGTGATGCAGTGATGACCCCCAGCTCTACCCTGTAGTGATGCAGTGATAACCCCAGGTCTACCCTGTAGTGATGCAGTGATAACCCCCAGCTCTACCCTGTAGTGATGCAGTGATAACCCCCAGCTCTACCCTGTAGTGATGCAGTGATAACCCCCAGCTCTACCCTGTAGTGATGCAGTGATAACCCCCAGCTCTACCCTGTAGTGATGCAGTGATAACCCCCAGTTGTACCCTGTAGTGATGCAGTGATGACCCCCAGCTCTACCCTGTAGTGATGCAGTGATGAACCCCAGTTGTACCCTGTAGTGATGCAGTGATAACCCCCAGCTCAACCCTGTAGTGATGCAGTGATAACCCCCAGCTCTACCCTGTAGTGATGCAGTGATAACCCCCAGTTGTACCCTGTAGTGATGCAGTGATAACCCCAGCTCTACCCTGTAGTGATGCAGTGATAACCCCAGCTCTACCCTGTAGTGATGCAGTGATAACCCCCAGCTCTACCCTGTAGTGATGCAGTGATAACCCCCAGCTCTACCCTGTAGTGATGCAGTGATAACCCCAGTTGTACCCTGTAGTGATGCAGTGATGACCCCCAGGTCTACCCTGTAGTGATGCAGTGATAACCCCCAGGTCTACCCTGTAGTGATGCAGTGATAACCCCCAGGTCTACCCTGTAGTGATGCAGTGATAACCCCAGGTCTACCCTGTAGTGATGCAGTGATAACCCCCAGGTCTACCCTGTAGTGATGCAGTGATAACCCCAGTTGTACCCTGTAGTGATGCAGTGATGACCCCCAGGTCTACCCTGTAGTGATGCAGTGATGACCCCCAGGTCTACCCTGTAGTGATGCAGTGATAACCCCCAGGTCTACCCTGTAGTGATGCAGTGATGACCCCCAGGTCTACCCTGTAGTGATGCAGTGATAACCCCCAGGTCTACCCTGTAGTGATGCAGTGATAACCCCCAGGTCTACCCTGTAGTGATGCAGTGATAACCCCCAGGTCTACCCTGTAGTGATGCAGTGATAACCCCAGGTCTACCCTGTAGTGATGCAGTGATAACCCCCAGGTCTACCCTGTAGTGATGCAGTGATAACCCCAGGTCTACCCTGTAGTGATGCAGTGATAACCCCCAGGTCTACCCTGTAGTGATGCAGTGATAACCCCCAGGTCTACCCTGTAGTGATGCAGTGATAACCCCCAGGTCTACCCCTGTAGTGATGCAGTGATAACCCCCAGGTCTACCCTGTAGTGATGCAGTGAAAGCCCCCAACTCTGCTCTTTATGGATTTCTACTTCCTGTATCTCGTCTCCCTCTTTCAACGATAAGGGATGGGAGGGCTCATCACTTGCTGTGGGTTCTTCTCTCCTCCTCTCATCACTAGCTGTCAGTTCTCCTCTCCTCCTCTCATCACTAGCTGTCAGTTCTCCTCTCCTCCTCTCATCACTAGCTGTCAGTTCTCCTCTCATCACTAGCTGTGGGTTCTCCTATACTCCTCTCATCACTAGCTGTGGGTTCTCCTCTCCTCCTCTCATCACTAGCTGTCAGTTCTCCTCTCCTCCTCTCATCACTAGCTGTGGGTTCTCCTCTCCTCCTCTCATCACTAGCTGTGGGTTCTTCTCTCCTCCTCTCATCACTAGCTGTCAGTTCTCCTCTCCTCTCATCACTAGCTGTCAGTTCTCCTCTCCTCCTCTCATCACTAGCTGTGGGTTCTCCTCTCCTCCTCTCATCACTAGCTGTCAGTTCTCCTCTCCTCCTCTCATCACTAGCTGTGGGTTCTCCTCTCCTCCTCTCATCACTAGCTGTGGGTTCTCCTCTCCTCCTCTCATCACTAGCTGTCAGTTCTCCTCTCCTCCTCTCATCACTAGCTGTGGGTTCTCCTATCCTCCTCTCATCACTAGCTGTGGGTTCTCCTCTCCTCCTCTCATCACTAGCTGTGGGTTCTCCTCTCCTCCTCTCATCACTAGCTGTGGGTTCTCCTATACTCCTCTCATCACTAGCTGTGGGTTCTCCTATCCTCCTCTCATCACTAGCTGTGGGTTCTCCTCTCCTCCTCTCATCACTAGCTGTTGGTTCTCCTCTCCTCCTCTCATCACTAGCTGTCAGTTCTCCTCTCCTCCTCTCATCACTAGCTGTCAGTTCTCCTCTCCTCCTCTCATCACTAGCTGTCGGTTCTCCTCTCCTCCTCTCATCACTAGCTGTCGGTTCTCCTCTCCTCCTCTCATCACTAGCTGTGGGTTCTCCTATACTCCTCTCATCACTAGCTGTGGGTTCTCCTCTCCTCCTCTCATCACTAGCTGTCAGTTCTCCTCTCCTCCTCTCATCACTAGCTGTCGGTTCTCCTCTCCTCCTCTCATCACTAGCTGTCGGTTCTCCTCTCCTCCTCTCATCACTAGCTGTCGGTTCTCCTCTCCTCCTCTCATCACTAGCTGTGGGTTCTCCTATCCTCCTCTCATCACTAGCTGTGGGTTCTCCTATCCTCCTCTCATCACTAGCTGTGGGTTCTCCTATCCTCCTCTCATCACTAGCTGTGGGTTCTCCTATCCTCCTCTCATCACTAGCTGTGGGTTCTCCTATACTCCTCTCATCACTAGCTGTGGGTTCTCCTATCCTCCTCTCATCACTAGCTGTGGGTTCTCCTATCCTCCTCTCATCACTAGCTGTTGGTTCTCCTCTCCTCCTCTCATCACTAGCTGTGGGTTCTCCTCTCCTCCTCTCATCACTAGCTGTCGGTTCTCCTCTCCTCCTCTCATCATGAGCTGTGGGTTCTCCTATCCTCCTCTCATCACTAGCTGTGGGTTCTCCTATCCTCCTCTCATCACTAGCTGTGGGTTCTCCTATCCTCCTCTCATCACTAGCTGTTGGTTCTCCTCTCCTCCTCTCATCACTAGCTGTGGGTTCTCCTCTCCTCCTCTCATCACTAGCTGTGGGTTCTCCTCTCCTCCTCTCATCACTAGCTGTGGGTTCTCCTATCCTCCTCTCATCACTAGCTGTGGTTTCTCCTCTCCTCCTCTCATCACTAGCTGTGGGTTCTCCTCTCCTCCTCTCATCACTAGCTGTGGGTTCTCCTCTCCTCCTCTCATCACTAGCTGTGGGTTCTCCTCTCCTCCTCTCAAATGAAATCAAATCAAACTTTATTTGTCACATGTGCGGAATACGAGTGTTTTTTTACTGTTGAAATGCTGACTTACAAGCCCTTAACCAACAGTTTAGACTTTACTGTTGAAATGCTGACTTACAAGCCCTGAACCAACAGTGTAGACTTTACTGTTGAAATGCTGACTTACAAGCCCTTAACCAACAGTGTAGACTTTACTGTTGAAATGCTGACTTACAAGCCCTTAGCCAACAGTGTAGACTTTACTGTTGAAATGCTGACTGACAAGCCCTTAACCAACAGTGTAGACTTTACTGTTGAAATGCTGACTGACAAGCCCTTAGCCAACAGTGTAGACTTTACTGTTGAAATGCTGACTGACAAGCCCTTAGCCAACAGTATAGACTTTACTGTTGAAATGCTGACTGACAAGCCCTTAGCCAACAGTGTAGACTTTACTGTTGAAATGCTGACTGACAAGCCCTTAACCAACAGTGTAGACTTTACTGTTGAAATGCTGACTGACAAGCCCTTAACCAACAGTGTAGACTTTACTGTTGAAATGCTGACTTACAAGCCCTTAACCAACAGTGTAGACTTTACTGTTGAAATGCTGACTTACAAGTCCTTAGCCAACAGTGTAGACTTTACTGTTGAAATGCTGACTGACAAGCCCTTAACCAACAGTGTAGACTTTACTGTTGAAATGCTGACTGACAAGCCCTTAGCCAACATTGGAGACTTTACTGTTGAAATGCTGACTGACAAGCCCTTAGCCAACAGTGTAGACTTTACTGTTGAAATTCTGACTTACAAGCCCTTAGCCAACAGTGTAGACTTTACTGTTGAAATGCTGACTTACAAGCCCTTAACCAACAGTGTAGACTTTACTGTTGAAATGCTGACTTACAAGCCCTTAACCAACAGTGTAGACTTTACTGTTGAAATGCTGACTTACAAGCCCTTAACCAACAGTGTAGACTTTACTGTTGAAATGCTGACTTACAAGCCCTTAACCAACATTGTAGACTTTACTGTTGAAATGCTGACCTACAAGCCCTTAACCAACAGTGTAGACTTTACTGTTGAAATGCTGACCTACAAGCCCTTAACCAACAGTGTAGACTTTACTGTTGAAATGCTGACTTACAAGCCCTTAACCAACAGTGTAGACTTTACTGTTGAAATGCTGACTTACAAGCCCTTAACCAACAGTGTAGACTTTACTGTTGAAATGCTGACTGACAAGCCCTTAGCCAACAGTGTAGACTTTACTGTTGAAATGCTGACTTACAAGCCCTTAGCCAACAGTGTAGACTTTACTGTTGAAATGCTGACTGACAAGCCCTTAGCCAACAGTGTAGACTTTACTGTTGAAATGCTGACTGACAAGCCCTTAGCCAACAGTGTAGACTTTACTGTTGAAATGCTGACTGACAAGACCTTAGCCAACAGTGTAGACTTTACTGTTGAAATGCTGACTGACAAGCCCTTAACCAACAGTGTAGACTTTACTGTTGAAATGCTGACTTACAAGCCCTTAGCCAACAGTGTAGACTTTACTGTTGAAATGCTGACTTACAAGTCCTTAGCCAACAGTGTAGACTTTACTGTTGAAATGCTGACTTACAAGCCCTTAACCAACAGTGTAGACATTACTGTTGAAATGCTGACTTACAAGCCCTTAGCCAACAGTGTAGACTTTACTGTTGAAATGCTGACTTACAAGCCCTTAACCAACAGTGTAGACTTTACTGTTGAAATGCTGACTTACAAGCCCTTAACCAACAGTGTAGACATTACTGTTGAAATGCTGACTTACAAGCCCTTAACCAACAGTGTAGACTTTACTGTTGAAATGCTGACTGACAAGCCCTTAACCAACAGTGTAGACTTTACTGTTGAAATGCTGACTTACAAGCCCTTAACCAACAGTGTAGACTTTACTGTTGAAATGCTGACTGACAAGCCCTTAGCCAACAGTGTAGACTTTACTGTTGAAATGCTGACTTACAAGCCCTTAACCAACAGTGTAGACTTTACTGTTGAAATGCTGACTTACAAGCCCTTAACCAACAGTGTAGACTTTACTGTTGAAATGCTGACTTACAAGCCCTTAACCAACAGTGTAGACTTTACTGTTGAAATGCTGACTTACAAGCCCTTAGCCAACAGTGTAGACTTTACTGTTGAAATGCTGACTTACAAGTCCTTAGCCAACAGTGTAGACTTTACTGTTGAAATGCTGACTTACAAGCCCTTAACCAACAGTGTAGACATTACTGTTGAAATGCTGACTTACAAGCCCTTAGCCAACAGTGTAGACTTTACTGTTGAAATGCTGACTTACAAGCCCTTAACCAACAGTGTAGACTTTACTGTTGAAATGCTGACTTACAAGCCCTTAGCCAACAGTGTAGACTTTACTGTTGAAATGCTGACTTACAAGTCCTTAACCAACAGTGTAGACTTTACTGTTGAAATGCTGACTTACAAGCCCTTAACCAACAGTGTAGACATTACTGTTGAAATGCTGACTTACAAGCCCTTAGCCAACAGTGTAGACTTTACTGTTGAAATGCTGACTTACAAGCCCTTAACCAACAGTGTAGACTTTACTGTTGAAATGCTGACTTACAAGCCCTTAGCCAACAGTGTAGACTTTACTGTTGAAATGCTGACTTACAAGCGCTTAACCAACAGTGTAGACTTTACTGTTGAAATGCTGACTGACAAGCCCTTAGCCAACAGTGTAGACTTTACTGTTGAAATGCTGACTTACAAGTCCTTAACCAACAGTGTAGACTTTACTGTTGAAATGCTGACTTAAAAGCCCTTAACCAACAGTGTAGACTTTACTGTTGAAATGCTGACTTACAAGCCCTTAGCCAACAGTGTAGACTTTACTGTTGAAATGCTGATTTACAAGCCCTTAACCAACAGTGTAGACTTTACTGTTGAAATGCTGACTTACAAGCCCTTAACCAACAGTGTAGACTTTACTGTTGAAATGCTGACTTACAAGCCCTTAACCAACAGTGTAGACTTTACTGTTGAAATGCTGACTTACAAGCCCTTAACCAACAGTGTAGACTTTACTGTTGAAATGCTGACTTACAAGCCCTTAGCCAACAGTGTAGACTTTACTGTTGAAATGCTGACTTACAAGTCCTTAGCCAACAGTGTAGACTTTACTGTTGAAATGCTGACTTACAAGCCCTTAACCAACAGTGTAGACATTACTGTTGAAATGCTGACTTACAAGCCCTTAGCCAACAGTGTAGACTTTAGTGTTGAAATGCTGACTTACAAGCCCTTAACCAACAGTGTAGACTTTACTGTTGAAATGCTGACTTACAAGCCCTTAGCCAACAGTGTAGACTTTACTGTTGAAATGCTGACTTACAAGTCCTTAACCAACAGTGTAGACTTTACTGTTGAAATGCTGACTTACAAGCCCTTAACCAACAGTGTAGACATTACTGTTGAAATGCTGACTTACAAGCCCTTAGCCAACAGTGTAGACTTTACTGTTGAAATGCTGACTTACAAGCCCTTAACCAACAGTGTAGACTTTACTGTTGAAATGCTGACTTACAAGCCCTTAGCCAAGAGTGTAGACTTTACTGTTGAAATGCTGACTTACAAGCCCTTAACCAACAGTGTAGACTTTACTGTTGAAATGCTGACTGACAAGCCCTTAGCCAACAGTGTAGACTTTACTGTTGAAATGCTGACTTACAAGCCCTTAACCAACAGTGTAGACTTTACTGTTGAAATGCTGACTTACAAGCCCTTAACCAACAGTGTAGACTTTACTGTTGAAATGCTGACTTACAAGCCCTTAACCAACAGTGTAGACTTTACTGTTGAAATGCTGATTACAAGCCCTTAGCCAACAGTGTAGACTTTACTGTTGAAATGCTGACTGACAAGCCCTTAACCAACAGTGTAGACTTTACTGTTGAAATGCTGACTGACAAGCCCTTAGCCAACAGTGTAGACTTTACTGTTGAAATGCTGACTGACAAGCCCTTAACCAACAGTGTAGACTTTACTGTTGAAATGCTGACTTACAAGCCCTTAACCAACAGTGTAGACTTTACTGTTGAAATGCTGACTTACAAGCGCTTAACCAACAGTGTAGACTTTACTGTTGAAATGCTGACTGACAAGCCCTTAGCCAACAGTGTAGACTTTACTGTTGAAATGCTGACTTACAAGTCCCTTAACCAACAGTGTAGACTTTACTGTTGAAATGCTGACTTACAAGCCCTTAACCAACAGTGTAGACTTTACTGTTGAAATGCTGACTTACAAGCCCTTAGCCAACAGTGTAGACTTTACTGTTGAAATGCTGACTTACAAGCCCTTAACCAACAGTGTAGACTTTACTGTTGAAATGCTGACTTACAAGCCCTTAACCAACAGTGTAGACTTTACTGTTGAAATGCTGATTTACAAGCCCTTAGCCAACAGTGTAGACTTTACTGTTGAAATGCTGACTGACAAGCCCTTAGCCAACATTGTAGACTTTACTGTTGAAATGCTGACTGACAAGCCCTTAGCCAACAGTGTAGACTTTACTGTTGAAATGCTGACTTACAAGCCCTTAGCCAACAGTGTAGACTTTACTGTTGAAATGCTGACTGACAAGCCCTTAGCCAACAGTGTAGACTTTACTGTTGAAATGCTGACTGACAAGCCCTTAGCCAACATTGTAGACTTTACTGTTGAAATGCTGACTGACAAGCACTTAGCCAACAGTGTAGACTTTACTGTTGAAATGCTGACTTACAAGCCCTTAACCAACAGTGTAGACTTTGCTGTTGAAATGCTGACTTACAAGCCCTTAGCCAACAGTGTAGACTTTACTGTTGAAATGCTGACTTACAAGTCCTTAGCCAACAGTGTAGACTTTACTGTTGAAATGCTGACTTACAAGCCCTTAACCAACAGTGTAGACATTACTGTTGAAATGCTGACTTACAAGCCCTTAGCCAACAGTGTAGACTTTACTGTTGAAATGCTGACTTACAAGCCCTTAACCAACAGTGTAGACTTTACTGTTGAAATGCTGACTTACAAGCCCTTAGCCAACAGTGTAGACTTTACTGTTGAAATGCTGACTTACAAGTCCCTTAACCAACAGTGTAGACTTTACTGTTGAAATGCTGACTTACAAGCCCTTAACCAACAGTGTAGACATTACTGTTGAAATGCTGACTTACAAGCCCTTAGCCAACAGTGTAGACTTTACTGTTGAAATGCTGACTTACAAGCCCTTAACCAACAGTGTAGACTTTACTGTTGAAATGCTGACTTACAAGCCCTTAGCCAAGAGTGTAGACTTTACTGTTGAAATGCTGACTTACAAGTGCTTAACCAACAGTGTAGACTTTACTGTTGAAATGCTGACTGACAAGCCCTTAGCCAACAGTGTAGACTTTACTGTTGAAATGCTGACTTACAAGTCCCTTAACCAACAGTGTAGACTTTACTGTTGAAATGCTGACTTACAAGCCCTTAACCAACAGTGTAGACTTTACTGTTGAAATGCTGACTTACAAGCCCTTAACCAACAGTGTAGACTTTACTGTTGAAATGCTGATTTACAAGCCCTTAGCCAACAGTGTAGACTTTACTGTTGAAATGCTGACTGACAAGCCCTTAACCAACAGTGTAGACTTTACTGTTGAAATGCTGACTGACAAGCCCTTAGCCAACAGTGTAGACTTTACTGTTGAAATGCTGACTGACAAGCCCTTAACCAACAGTGTAGACTTTACTGTTGAAATGCTGACTTACAAGCCCTTAACCAACAGTGTAGACTTTACTGTTGAAATGCTGACTTACAAGCCCTTAACCAACAGTGTAGACTTTACTGTTGAAATGCTGACTGACAAGCCCTTAGCCAACAGTGTAGACTTTACTGTTGAAATGCTGACTTACAAGTCCTTAACCAACAGTGTAGACTTTACTGTTGAAATGCTGACTTAAAAGCCCTTAACCAACAGTGTAGACTTTACTGTTGAAATGCTGACTTACAAGCCCTTAGCCAACAGTGTAGACTTTACTGTTGAAATGCTGACTTACAAGCCCTTAACAAACAGTGTAGACTTTACTGTTGAAATGCTGACTTACAAGCCCTTAACAAACAGTGTAGACTTTACTGTTGAAATGCTGACTGACAAGCCCTTAACCAACAGTGTAGACTTTACTGTTGAAATGCTGACTGACAAGCCCTTAACCAACAGTGTAGACTTTACTGTTGAAATGCTGACTGACAAGCCCTTAGCCAACAGTGTAGACTTTACTGTTGAAATGCTGACTTACAAGCCCTTAACCAACAGTGTAGACTTTACTGTTGAAATGCTGACTTACAAGCCCTTAACCAACAGTGTAGACTTTACTGTTGAAATGCTGACTTACAAGCCCTTAGCCAACAGTGTAGACTTTACTGTTGAAATGCTGACTTACAAGCCCTTAACCAACAGTGTAGACTTTACTGTTGAAATGCTGACTTACAAGCCCTTAACCAACAGTGTAGACTTTACTGTTGAAATGCTGACTTACAAGCCCTTAACAAACAGTGTAGACCTTACTGTTGAAATGCTGACTTACAAGCCCTTAACCAACAGTGTAGACTTTACTGTTGAAATGCTGACTGACAAGCCCTTAACCAACATTGTAGACTTTACTGTTGAAATGCTGACTGACAAGCCCTTAGCCAACATTGTAGACTTTACTGTTGAAATGCTGACTGACAAGCCCTGAACCAACAGTGTAGACTTTACTGTTGAAATGCTGACTTACAAGCCCTTAACCAACAGTGTAGACTTTACTGTTGAAATGCTGACTTACAAGCCCTTAGCCAACAGTGTAGACTTTACTGTTGAAATGCTGACTTACAAGTCCCTTAGCCAACAGTGTAGACTTTACTGTTGAAATGCTGACTGACAAGCCCTTAACCAACAGTGTAGACTTTACTGTTGAAATGCTGACTTACAAGCCCTTAACCAACAGTGTAGACTTTACTGTTGAAATGCTGACTGACAAGCCCTTAACCAACATTGTAGACTTTACTGTTGAAATGCTGACTGACAAGCCCTTAACCAACAGTGTAGACTTTACTGTTGAAATGCTGACTGACAAGCCCTTAACCAACAGTGTAGACTTTACTGTTGAAATGCTGACTTACAAGCCCTTAGCCAACATTGGAGACTTTACTGTTGAAATGCTGACTGACAAGCCCTTAGCCAACAGTGTAGACTTTACTGTTGAAATGCTGACTTACAAGCCCTTAGCCAACAGTGTAGACTTTACTGTTGAAATGCTGACTGACAAGCCCTTAACCAACAGTGTAGACTTTACTGTTGAAATGCTGACTGACAAGCCCTTAGCCAACAGTGTAGACTTTACTGTTGAAATGCTGACTTACAAGTCCTTAACCAACAGTGTAGACTTTACTGTTGAAATGCTGACTTACAAGCCCTTAACCAACAGTGTAGACTTTACTGTTGAAATGCTGACTTACAAGCCCTTAGAACAGTGTAGACTTTACTGTTGAAATGCTGACTTACAAGCCCTTAACCAACAGTGTAGACTTTACTGTTGAAATGCTGACTTTACAAGCCCTTAGCCAACAGTGTAGACTTTACTGTTGAAATGCTGACTGACAAGCCCTTAACCAACAGTGTAGACTTTACTGTTGAAATGCTGACTGACAAGCCCTTAGCCAACAGTGTAGACTTTACTGTTGAAATGCTGACTGACAAGCCCTTAACCAACAGTGTAGACTTTACTGTTGAAATGCTGACTGACAAGCCCTTAACCAACAGTGTAGACTTTACTGTTGAAATGCTGACTTACAAGCCCTTAGCCAACAGTGTAGACTTTACTGTTGAAATGCTGACTTACAAGTCCTTAGCCAACAGTGTAGACTTTACTGTTGAAATGCTGACTGACAAGCCCTTAACCAACAGTGTAGACTTTACTGTTGAAATGCTGACTTACAAGCCCTTAACCAACAGTGTAGACTTTACTGTTGAAATGCTGACTGACAAGCCCTTAACCAACAGTGTAGACTTTACTGTTGAAATGCTGACTTACAAGCCCTTAACCAACAGTGTAGACTTTACTGTTGAAATGCTGACTTACAAGCCCTTAGCCAACAGTAGACTTTACTGTTGAAATGCTGACTGACAAGCCCTTAGCCAACATTGTAGACTTTACTGTTGAAATGCTGACTGACAAGCCCTTAGCCAACAGTGTAGACTTTACTGTTGAAATGCTGACTTACAAGCCCTTAGCCAACAGTGTAGACTTTACTGTTGAAATGCTGACTTACAAGCCCTTAACCAACAGTGTAGACTTTACTGTTGAAATGCTGACTTACAAGCCCTTAACCAACAGTGTAGACTTTACTGTTGAAATGCTGACTGACAAGCCCTTAACCAACAGTGTAGACTTTACTGTTGAAATGCTGACTTACAAGCCCTTAACCAACAGTGTAGACTTTACTGTTGAAATGCTGACTTACAAGCCCTTAGCCAACAGTGTAGACTTTACTGTTGAAATGCTGACTTACAAGCCCTTAACCAACAGTGTAGACTTTACTGTTGAAATGCTGACTTACAAGCCCTTAACCAACAGTGTAGACTTTACTGTTGAAATGCTGACTTACAAGCCCTTAGCCAACAGTGTAGACTTTACTGTTGAAATGCTGACTGACAAGCCCTTAACCAACAGTGTAGACTTTACTGTTGAAATGCTGACTGACAAGCCCTTAACCAACAGTGTAGACTTTACTGTTGAAATGCTGACTTACAAGCCCTTAACCAACAGTGTAGACTTTACTGTTGAAATGCTGACTTACAAGCCCTTAGCCAACAGTGTAGACTTTACTGTTGAAATGCTGACTGACAAGCCCTTAACCAACAGTGTAGACTTTACTGTTGAAATGCTGACTGACAAGCCCTTAGCCAACAGTGTAGACTTTACTGTTGAAATGCTGACTGACAAGCCCTTAACCAACAGTGTAGACTTTACTGTTGAAATGCTGACTTACAAGCCCTTAACCAACAGTGTAGACTTTACTGTTGAAATGCTGAGTTACAAGCCCTTAACCAACAGTGTAGACTTTACTGTTGAAATGCTGACTTACAAGCCCTTAGCCAACAGTGTAGACTTTACTGTTGAAATGCTGACTGACAAGCCCTTAACCAACAGTGTAGACTTTACTGTTGAAATGCTGACTTACAAGCCCTTAACCAACAGTGTAGACTTTACTGTTGAAATGCTGACTGACAAGCCCTTAGCCAACAGTGTAGACTTTACTGTTGAAATGCTGACTGACAAGCCCTTAACCAACAGTGTAGACTTTACTGTTGAAATGCTGACTGACAAGCCCTTAACCAACAGTGTAGACTTTACTGTTGAAATGCTGACTGACAAGCCCTTAGCCAACAGTGTAGACTTTACTGTTGAAATGCTGACTGACAAGCCCTTAGCCAACAGTGTAGACTTTACTGTTGAAATGCTGACTTACAAGCCCTTAGCCAAGAGTGTAGACTTTACTGTTGAAATGCTGACTTACAAGTCCTTAACCAACAGTGTAGACTTTACTGTTGAAATGCTGACTTACAAGCCCTTAACCAACAGTGTAGACTTTACTGTTGAAATGCTGACTTACAAGCCCTTAGCCAACAGTGTAGACTTTACTGTTGAAATGCTGACTTACAAGCCCTTAACCAACAGTGTAGACTTTACTGTTGAAATGCTGATTTACAAGCCCTTAGCCAACAGTGTAGACTTTACTGTTGAAATGCTGACTGACAAGCCCTTAACCAACAGTGTAGACTTTACTGTTGAAATGCTGACTGACAAGCCCTTAGCCAACAGTGTAGACTTTACTGTTGAAATGCTGACTGACAAGCCCTTAACCAACAGTGTAGACTTTACTGTTGAAATGCTGACTTACAAGCCCTTAACCAACAGTGTAGACTTTGCTGTTGAAATGCTGACTTACAAGCCCTTAGCCAACAGTGTAGACTTTACTGTTGAAATGCTGACTTACAAGTCCTTAGCCAACAGTGTAGACTTTACTGTTGAAATGCTGACTGACAAGCCCTTAACCAACAGTGTAGACTTTACTGTTGAAATGCTGACTTACAAGCCCTTAACCAACAGTGTAGACTTTACTGTTGAAATGCTGACTGACAAGCCCTTAACCAACAGTGTAGACTTTACTGTTGAAATGCTGACTTACAAGCCCTTAACCAACAGTGTAGACTTTACTGTTGAAATGCTGACTTACAAGCCCTTAGCCAACAGTGTAGACTTTACTGTTGAAATGCTGACTGACAAGCCCTTAACCAACAGTGTAGACTTTACTGTTGAAATGCTGACTTACAAGCCCTTAACCAACAGTGTAGACTTTACTGTTGAAATGCTGACTTACAAGCCCTTAGCCAACAGTGTAGACTTTACTGTTGAAATGCTGACTTACAAGCCCTTAACCAACAGTGTAGACTTTACTGTTGAAATGCTGACTTACAAGCCCTTAACCAACAGTGTAGACTTTACTGTTGAAATGCTGATTTACAAGCCCTTAGCCAACAGTGTAGACTTTACTGTTGAAATGCTGACTGACAAGCCCTTAGCCAACAGTGTAGACTTTACTGTTGAAATGCTGACTGACAAGCCCTTAACCAACAGTGTAGACTTTACTGTTGAAATGCTGACTTACAAGCCCTTAACCAACAGTGTAGACTTTGCTGTTGAAATGCTGACTTACAAGCCCTTAGCCAACAGTGTAGACTTTACTGTTGAAATGCTGACTTACAAGTCCTTAGCCAACAGTGTAGACTTTACTGTTGAAATGCTGACTGACAAGCCCTTAACCAACAGTGTAGACTTTACTGTTGAAATGCTGACTTACAAGCCCTTAACCAACAGTGTAGACTTTACTGTTGAAATGCTGACTGACAAGCCCTTAACCAACAGTGTAGACTTTACTGTTGAAATGCTGACTTACAAGCCCTTAACCAACAGTGTAGACTTTACTGTTGAAATGCTGACTTACAAGCCCTTAGCCAACAGTGTAGACTTTACTGTTGAAATGCTGACTGACAAGCCCTTAGCCAACATTGTAGACTTTACTGTTGAAATGCTGACTTACAAACCCTTAACCAACAGTGTAGACTTTACTGTTGAAATGCTGACTTACAAACCCTTAACCAACAGTGTAGACTTTACTGTTGAAATGCTGACTTACAAGCCCTTAACCAACAGTGTAGACTTTACTGTTGAAATGCTGACTTACAAGCCCTTAACCAACAGTGTAGACTTTACTGTTGAAATGCTGACTTACAAGCCCTTAACCAACAGTGTAGACTTTACTGTTGAAATGCTGACTTACAAGCCCTTAACAAACAGTGTAGACTTTACTGTTGAAATGCTGACTTACAAGCCCTTAGCCAACAGTGTAGACTTTACTGTTGAAATGCTGACTGACAAGCCCTTAACCAACAGTGTAGACTTTACTGTTGAAATGCTGACTGACAAGCCCTTAGCCAACAGTGTAGACTTTACTGTTGAAATGCTGACTGACAAGCCCTTAACCAACAGTGTAGACTTTACTGTTGAAATGCTGACTTACAAGCCCTTAACCAACAGTGTAGACTTTACTGTTGAAATGCTGACTGACAAGCCCTTAGCCAACAGTGTAGACTTTACTGTTGAAATGCTGACTTACAAGCCCTTAACCAACAGTGTAGACTTTACTGTTGAAATGCTGACTGACAAGCCCTTAACCAACAGTGTAGACTTTACTGTTGAAATGCTGACTGACAAGCCCTTAGCCAACATTGGAGACTTTACTGTTGAAATGCTGACTGACAAGCCCTTAGCCAACAGTGTAGACTTTACTGTTGAAATGCTGACTTACAAGCCCTTAGCCAACAGTGTAGACTTTACTGTTGAAATGCTGACTTACAAGCCCTTAACCAACAGTGTAGACTTTACTGTTGAAATGCTGACTTACAAGCCCTTAGCCAACAGTGTAGACTTTACTGTTGAAATGCTGACTTACAAGCCCTTAGCCAACAGTGTAGACTTTACTGTTGAAATGCTGACTTACAAGCCCTTAACCAACAGTGTAGACTTTACTGTTGAAATGCTGACTTACAAGCCCTTAACCAACAGTGTAGACTTTACTGTTGAAATGCTGACTTACAAGCCCTTAACCAACAGTGTAGACTTTACTGTTGAAATGCTGACTGACAAGCCCTTAACCAACAGTGTAGACTTTACTGTTGAAATGCTGACTGACAAGCCCTTAGCCAACAGTGTAGACTTTACTGTTGAAATGCTGACTGACAAGCCCTTAGCCAACAGTGTAGACTTTACTGTTGAAATGCTGACTGACAAGCCCTTAGCCAACAGTGTAGACTTTACTGTTGAAATGCTGACTTACAAGCCCTTAACCAACAGTGTAGACTTTACTGTTGAAATGCTGACTTACAAGCCCTTAGCCAACAGTGTAGACTTTACTGTTGAAATGCTGACTTACAAGCCCTTAACCAACAGTGTAGACTTTACTGTTGAAATGCTGACTGACAAGCCCTTAACCAACAGTGTAGACTTTACTGTTGAAATGCTGACTGACAAGCCCTTAACCAACAGTGTAGACTTTACTGTTGAAATGCTGACTTACAAGCCCTTAGCCAACAGTGTAGACTTTACTGTTGAAATGCTGACTGACAAGCCCTTAGCCAACATTGTAGACTTTACTGTTGAAATGCTGACTGACAAGCCCTTAGCCAACATTGTAGACTTTACTGTTGAAATGCTGACTGACAAGCCCTTAACCAACAGTGTAGACTTTACTGTTGAAATGCTGACTTACAAGCCCTTAACCAACAGTGTAGACTTTACTGTTGAAATGCTGACTTACAAGCCCTTAACCAACATTGTAGACTTTACTGTTGAAATGCTGACTTACAAGCCCTTAACCAACAGTGTAGACATTACTGTTGAAATGCTGACTTACAAGCCCTTAGCCAACAGTGTAGACTTTACTGTTGAAATGCTGACTTACAAGCCCTTAACTAACAGTGTAGACTTTACTGTTGAAATGCTGACTTACAAGCCCTTAGCCAACAGTGTAGACTTTACTGTTGAAATGCTGACTTACAAGCCCTTAACCAACAGTGTAGACTTTACTGTTGAAATGCTGACTTACAAGCCCTTAACCAACAGTGTAGACTTTACTGTTGAAATGCTGACTTACAAGCCCTTAACCAACAGTGTAGACTTTACTGTTGAAATGCTGACTGACAAGCCCTTAACCAACAGTGTAGACTTTACTGTTGAAATGCTGACTGACAAGCCCTTAGCCAACAGTGTAGACTTTACTGTTGAAATGCTGACTGACAAGCCCTTAACCAACAGTGTAGACTTTACTGTTGAAATGCTGACTGACAAGCCCTTAGCCAACAGTGTAGACTTTACTGTTGAAATGCTGACTGACAAGCCCTTAGCCAACAGTGTAGACTTTACTGTTGAAATGCTGACTGACAAGACAAGCTTTACTGTTGAAATGCTTAGCCAACAGTGTAGACTTTACTGTTGAAATGCTGACTGACAAGCCCTTAACCAACAGTGTAGACTTTACTGTTGAAATGCTGACTTACAAGTCCTTAAGCCTTTACTGTTGAAATGCCAACAGTGTAGACTTTACTGTTGAAATGCTGACTTACAAGCCCTTAACCAACAGTGTAGACTTTACTGTTGAAATGCTGACTTACAAGCCCTTAGCCAACAGTGTAGACTTTACTGTTGAAATGCTGACTTACAAGCCCTTAACCAACAGTGTAGACTTTACTGTTGAAATGCTGACTTACAAGCCCTTAACCAACAGTGTAGACTTTACTGTTGAAATGCTGACTTACAAGCCCTTAACCAACAGTGTAGACTTTACTGTTGAAATGCTGACTTACAAGCCCTTAACCAACAGTGTAGACTTTACTGTTGAAATGCTGACTTACAAGCCCTTAACCAACAGTGTAGACTTTACTGTTGAAATGCTGACTTACAAGCCCTTAACCAACAGTGTAGACTTTACTGTTGAAATGCTGACTTACAAGCCCTTAACCAACAGTGTAGACTTTACTGTTGAAATGCTGACTTACAAGCCCTTAACCAACAGTGTAGACTTTACTGTTGAAATGCTGACTTACAAGCCCTTAACCAACAGTGTAGACTTTACTGTTGAAATGCTGACTGACAAGCCCTTAGCCAACAGTGTAGACTTTACTGTTGAAATGCTGACTTACAAGCCCTTAACCAACAGTGTAGACTTTACTGTTGAAATGCTGACTGACAAGCCCTTAACCAACAGTGCAGTTCAAGAAGAGTTAAGAAAATATTTACCAAGTAGTCTAAAATAAAAAGTAATAATAAAAAGTAACACAATATGAATAACGAGCTATATACAGGGGGCACCGGTACTGAGTCAGTGTAGGGGGGCACAGGTTAGTTGAGGTAATTTGTATATGTAGGTGGGGGTGAAGTGACTATGCATAGATAATAAACAGCGAGAAGCAGCAGTGTACGAAAAGGGAAGGGGGGGGAGTCAATGTAAATGTAATTTTATTAATTGTTCAGCAGTTTTATGGCTTGGGGGTAGAAGCTTTTGAGGGGTCTTTTGGTCCTCGTCACGAGCTGTGGGTTCTCCTCTCCTCCTCTCATCTTTACTTTCTCCCCATCGTTTCCCTCTCATGGACTCCTTGACGTCCCACAGTCTGCAGACACTCATCTACCCATTGTGTCTGGAGAGGAGCAGCCACCCCTTGGCTGCAGACTGCTTTGAACAGATCCCTTTGCATTTGCTGTGGATGGGAGGATGTTACCTTGCAGGGGTAACGGTAACGTGTGTTCTGATGTTTATTCAGACCCAGAACATGATGGTGCTGTTGTTGTTGTTGTCTAGTCAGACAGGGCCTCTAATCTCCCAAATAATATAATGTTATTTTCAGTTGTCAATTTTTGTTTTAAGAGACACCTGTGGTGCAGGCCTGAGATTTATTTTTCAGACCCCTTTCAGAGGGAACATTTCTTAGACTGGCACCCGAGCTACCTGTGGTGCATCCTTACTGGCTAAAACAAATTGGGGTAAAAATGTGTTTCCCAATCCCCACAACACAGAGCCGGAGTTAGGTAAATCATATTCTCTCTGCATGACCTCCTGCTCACAAACATAATCACTAATTCACAATGATGTCATCATCCGTCCACATCTTTCCAGTAATTCATGTCTGGGTAGAACAAGATGTCTCTGCATTGTGAATAAGCTGGACGCCCACATCGACAGCCCTCATCGGAGAGGAGGCCATATTGTTTCTGACAGAGTTGAGGAAGTACAAGGAGATTAATGTGGGAGAGTGAGTCAACGGAACGATGAGAGAGGAGAGTCTAGACTGCGTGGGAAGCAGTGTTTGTTATCAGTGCACTGGAATGGGAGAGCTCTCCACTCCCCTAGCTTCGGAGGTCTCTCCATGCCTGCCTCAATCCCTCTGCCTAATAGTGCCTCTTGATGGTACAGCCAGGGAGTTGAGTTAGCCTTGAGAAGGTGAACTAGCACCTGATACTCAGTTTTATTCCCAGAGTAAAACACACATGTTTCACACCTCTACTCCTCAGGTTGGCAGGTTACTGCCAGGTTGGGCATTGTAATTCTAACTTGGCACAAGCAGACTTTATAAGTTGAGAGGCACTGGTCTCTCGTTTCAGAATGATGGGTCCAAACCCATTGGCGGGTCGTGGTCAGTTTGTACTGGATGTTTTCTGGTTGAGAACCAGGTTACATCCAACTGGTCTCTGATACAAACAAAAAAATATGTATTTTTCCAGTCCAGTTTTTAAGTCAATATGTGCAGTAAACTTTGCAATACATTAGGAGCTAAAACAGATTGTGTTCTTCATTTCACTTGGTACATTATTTTACATTATGAAGCTTACCATGGTTCTCCAGAACAGTTGAGCCAGTCACATGTTTGTTTATAAATAGCGGGAGAAAGCTGGAGCAGGTGAGTCCAGCTGTGTATTGACAGGGGTTGTGTTTTATTTTGAAAGTCAACCGTGATCAGGGACGTGATCAGGGACGTGATCAGGGACGTGATCAGGGACGTGATCAGGGACGTGATCAGGGACGTGCAACTATAGTTTTCCTTCACAGAAAATACATTAGTGCAACACATTCGGCAGAAAACAGCTTCATTGTCATCAGAGGACAACAGAAATGCAACACTATTTGTGACTGGCAGCCACACAAGTAAATGAGCTTACAATGAAAAAGCAAGGTCTTTTTAAAAATGTTTATCACAGAAAGAATGTAACCAGCTACATTTCTTCATGTTTTTCTTTAAGTTAATCTTGTATTTTACAGGAGAAAAGTACACCACTAAAGGACAGGAGAAAAGTAGCTACACATCAGTCAGAGTGATGTCTGCTGATAGAATGCCAGTTTGGGAGTTCTCATCCCAATGGAGAAGTTCAACTGAAGCACAAAATTAGTTAGATGCCGAGCTGAAATTCCAAGAAAAAGCATTTTAGATCTGCTTTTTAATAAAACGCAGCAAGATATTTCGCATGCGTTTTATCTTCTGTTCCTGTGTGAAAAACAACGAATTCTGCGTTAGGGCGACCCCTAAGATTAACTTGCTAAAAATCAAATCAAATTTTATTTGTCACATACACATGGTTAGCAGATGTTAATGCGAGTGTAGCGAAATGCTTGTTCTTCTAGTTCCGACAATGCAGTAATAACGAGCAGGTAATCTAACTAACAATTCCAAAAAAAAAAAAAAAAACTACTGTCATACACAGTGTAAGGGGATAAAGAATATGTACATAAGGATATATGAATGAGTGATGGTACAGAGCAGCATAGGCAAGATACAGTAGATGATATCGAGTACAGTATATACATATGAGATAAGTATGTAAACCAAGTGGCATAGTTAAAGTGGCTAGTGATACATGTATTACATAAGGATGCAGTCGATGATATAGAGTACAGTATCAACGTATGCATATGAGATGAACAATGTAGGGTAAGTAACATTATATAAGGTAGCATTGTTTAAAGTGGCTAGTGATATATTTACATCATTTCCCATCAATTCCCATGATTAAAGTGGCTGGAGTAGAGTCAGTGTCATTGACAGTGTGTTGGCAGTAGCCACTCAATGTTAGTGGTGGCTGTTTAACAGTCTGATGGCCTTGAGATAGAAGCTGTTTTTCAGTCTCTCGGTCCCAGCTTTGATGCACCTGTACTGACCTCGCCTTCTGGATGGCAGCGGGGTGAACAGGCAGTGGCTCGGGTGGTTGATGTCCTTGATGATCTTTATGGCCTTCCTGTAGCATCGGGTGGTGTAGGTGTCCTGGAGGGCAGGTAGTTTGCCCCCGGTGATGCGTTGTGCAGACCTCACTACCCTCTGGAGAGCCTTACGGTTGAGGGCGGTGCAGTTGCCATACCAGGCGGTGATACAGCCCGCCAGGATGCTCTCGATTGTGCATCTGTAGAAGTTTGTGAGTGCTTTTGGTGACAAGCCGAATTTCTTCAGCCTCCTGAGGTTGAAGAGGCGCTGCTGCGCCTTCCTCACGATGCTGTCTGTGTGAGTGGACCAATTCAGTTTGTCTGTGATGTGTATGCCGAGGAACTTAAAACTTGCTACCCTCTCCACTACTGTTCCGTCGATGTGGATGGGGGTGTTCCCTCTGCTGTTTCCTGAAGTCCACAATCATCTTAGTTGTCTAAGTAAGTGGCTAAATTGATAAGGTCACAGGGCATCATATTGTGTTAGCTTTCTGTCTTGATTGAGAAGTCAAAGCCCTTTGGATGAGTTAGTTGACTGTGCAGCAGCCACTGCAGCTTGATTTCCTTGCATTTTTTTCTCATCTCAATTCTAGGCCCATCTGCTCCTCCCATATCTTCTTGGAGCAAAGCAGGCAGGCCATTTGCCCTAGCAACTCCCAGACTCCACACAGACACAGTGTGTACCCAGTACTGTTCTTCATTCAGACAAGCATGCGACAAAACTTTCTTCATTTGCACAATGTTTCTCATTCACATTCACTTGTAAATGTCCAAACTCACCAAAAGGGACATTTGATAGCTTCTACCTATATACTGTATTTATAACTTTATGAGCTGGATTGACTGTCTTTGCAATTTGTTTATTTTCGTTTCAGCTCGTTAGCATACTTAGCTAGCAGCCTCCATGGAAATGAGCTCTTACTTGTGCTAATTTTGTTAGCATTCTGATAATAGACGCATGATGGGCTTTTTTGCGTTCTTTGGCTCCCCCTTGTGTACTAAACTGGCAATACCATAAATCCTGGTGTGAGAGAAGGATGGTATGAGGATATAAAAATCTGGATACCGCCCAACCCTTCTTAGCATTTTCGCTAATTAGAAACTTTTCAACTATTTACTACTTTTTAGCTACTTTGCCACTACTTAGCATGTTAGCTAACCCTTCCCCTAACATTAACCCTTTTAGCTAACCCTTCCCCGAACCTTAACCCTTTAACCTAACTCCTAAACTTAACCTTAACCCTAAACTCTAAACCCTAGCCTAGCAAACTTTAGCCAGCTAGCTCATGTTAGCCACTTAGCTTGAATTCGTAACATAAAGTACATTTTGCAAATTTGTAACATATGTTTATTTCCAAATTCATAATATACAGTATAATACAAATAGTAATTCGTAACATAATATAATAAATGGGTGATAGACATCCACAACTTAAACATTCCATACGAAACGTAAAATATCATACTAAATGAAGTGTCTCGAATTTACATATAGAATTATACAGAATGCTTTGAGACCAGGTTACTTTTTCATAACAAGGTCAAGATGTCATGCGCAAGAGGTCATATTTTGGTTGTTACCTCATCAGATTACAACTTTTTATGTAACAAACAGGGTGGAACTGTTATACTAAGAAGACATGAAGGCAATTCCATAGAACAGAATAATGCTGAGATTCTTCACTCAGAAATTGTTTAAATTCATCCTTGTGCATAGTTGTATGGTTTGTTTCATTTCACAATCATTGGTTTTTGTTTGGCATACATTTTAAAGTGAAAAATCTGAGCATCATTCTGTTACCGTTGAATTGCCCATTAACAAAATTTCACATGGCACAAAGAAAGTTGGGAAACCACTGACGTAGTGATGTCAGGCTGCGTCTGCTCCACCACAATGGCTTGGGCAGACAACACCCAGCCCGGACCAGCCGATGTGGTACTTTTCTTTTTACCCCTGGATTAAAGACTAGCATGTCTGTCTAGCATGTCTGTCTCTTTTCTTTTTACCCCTGGATTAAAGACTAGCATGTCTGTCTCTTTTCTTTTTACCCCTGGATTAAAGACTAGCATGTCTGTCTCTTTTCTTTTTACCCCTGGATTAAAGACTAGCATGTCTGTCTCTTCTATTTTTACCCCTGGATTAAAGACTTTTCTCTTTTCTTTTCCCCCTGGAGTTAAAGACTAGCATGTCTGTCTCTTTTCTTTTTACCCCTGGATTAAAGACTAGCATGTCTGTCTCTTCTCTTTTTACCCCTGGATTAAAGACTAGCATGTCTGTCTCTTTTCTTTTTACCCCTGGATTAAAGACTAGCATGTCTGTCTCTTTTCTTTTTATTTTACCCCTGGATTAAAGACTAGCATGTCTGTCTCTTCTTTTTTACCCCTGGATTAAAGACTAGCATGTCTGTCTCTTTTCTTTTCACCCCTGGATTAAAGACTAGCATGTCTCTCTTTCTTTTAACCCCTGGATTAAAGACTAGCATGTCTGTCTCTTTTCTTTTTACCCCTGGATTAAAGACTAGCATGTCTGTCTCTTTTCTTTTTTACCCCTGGATTAAAGACTAGCATGTCTGTCTCTTTTCTTTTTACCCCTGGATTAAAGACTAGCATGTCTGTCTCTTTTCTTGGAGTAAAGACTAGCATGTCTCTCTCTTTCTTTTACCCCTAGCATGTCTGTCTCTTCTCTTTTTATTTAAAGACTAGCATGTCTGTCTCTTTTCTTTTTACCCCTGGATTAAAGCCTAGCATGTCTGTCTCTTTTCTTTTCACCCCTGGATTAAAGACTAGCATGTCTGTCTCTTTTCTTTTTACCCCTTTAAAGACTAGCATGTCTGTCTCTTTTCTTTTCCCCCTGGATTAAAGACTAGCATGTCTGTTAAAGACTCTTCTCTCTTTCTTTTACCCCTGGATTAAAGACTAGCATGTCTGTCTCTTTTCTTTTCACCCCTGGATTAAAGACTTTTGTCTCTCTTTTTTTACCCCTGGATTAAAGACTAGCATGTCTGTCTCTTTTCTTTTTTACCCCTGGATTAAAGACTAGCATGTCTGTCTCTTTCTTTTAACCCCTGGATTAAAGACTAGCATGTCTGTCTCTTTTCTTTTAACCCTGGATTAAAGACTAGCATGTCTGTCTCTCTTTCTTTTAACCCCTGGATTAAAGACTAGCATGTCTGTCTCTTTTCTTTTTACCCCTGGATTAAAGACTAGCATGTCTGTCTCTTTTCTTTTTACCCCAGGATTAAAGACTAGCATGTCTGTCTCTTTTCTTTTTACCCCTGATTAAAGACTAGCATGTCTGTCTCTTTTCTTTTTACCCCAGGATTAAAGACTAGCATGTCTGGATTAAAAGACTAGCATGTCTGTCTCTGTCTCTTTTCTTTTTACCCCTGGATTAAAGACTAGCATGTCTGTCTCTTTTCTTTTTACCCCAGGATTAAAGACTAGCATGTCTGTCTCTTTTCTTTTACCCCTGGATTAAAGACTAGCATGTCTGTCTCTTTTCTTTTTACCCCTGGATTAAAGACTAGCATGTCTGTCTCTTCTATTTTTACCCCTGGATTAAAGACTAGCATGTCTGTCTCTTTTCTTTTAACCCCTGGATTAAAGACTAGCATGTCTGTCTCTTCTCTTTTTACCACAGGATTAAAGACTAGCATGTCTGTCTCTTCTATTTTTACCCCTGGATTAAAGACTAGCATGTCTGTCTCTTCTATTTTTACCCCTGGATTAAAGACTAGCATGTCTGTCTCTTCTATTTTTACCCCTGGATTAAAGACTAGCATGTCTGTCTCTTCTCTTTTTACCACAGGATTAAAGACTAGCATGTCTGTCTCTTCTCGTTTTACCACAGGATTAAAGACTAGCATGTCTGTCTCTTCTCTTTTTACCACAGGATTGGTCAAAAGTAATGCACTATGTAGGGAATAGGGTGCCATTTCAAATCAAACTTTAATTGTCACATGCGACGAATACAACGTGTAGACCTTACTGTGAAATGCTTACTTACAAGCCCTTAACCAACAGTGTAGACCTTACTGTGAAATGCTTACTTACAAGCCCTTAACCAACAGTGTAGACCTTACTGTGAAATGCTTACTTACAAGCCCTTAACCAACAGTGTAGACCTTACTGTGAAATGCTTACTTACAAGCCCTTAACCAACAGTGTAGACCTTACTGTGAAATGCTTACTTACAAGCCCTTAACCAACAGTGTAGACCTTACTGTGAAATGCTTACTTACAAGCCCTTAACCAACAGTGTAGACCTTACTGTGAAATGCTTACTTACAAGCCCTTAACCAACAGTGCAGTTCAAGAAGAGTTAAGAAAATATTTACAAAAAAAACTAAAGTAAAAAATTATAAAAAGTAACACAATAACATAATAACGAGGCTATATACAGGGGGCACTGGTACCGAGTCAGTGTGCAGGGGTACAGGCTAGTTGAGGTCATTTGTACATGTAGGTAGGGGTGAAGTGACTATGCATAGATGATAAACAGCTAGTAGCAGCAGTGTTCAAATCAAATGGGGGGGGGGGGTCAATGTAATAGTCCGGTGGCCATTTGATTAGTTGTTCAGCAGTCTTATGGCTTGGGGAGCCTTTTGGTCCTAGACTTGGTGCTCCGGTACCGCTTGCCGTGTGGTAGCAGAGAAAACAGTCTATGACTTGGGTGTCTGGAGTCTCTGACAATTTTATGAGCTTTCCTCTGACACTGCCTAGTATATAGGTCCTGGATTGCAGGAAGCTTGGCCCTACTCTGTAGTGCCTTACGGTCAGATGCCAAGCAGTTGCCATAACTCATCTCCTTACCTTCATTACCACTGATCTGTAAGAAGCATTTGGGACGCAAATACAGAGAAAACAAATCCCATGCAATTTGAAGCGGGCCATGCTGAAACCTTGAAACATACATCTAGGGAGCTGCTCTTTCCTTTATGTTCTGCCTCCACCAATCAGCTACTGCCAATTGAAAGCAATGATATTTTAGTTTTTTGTCTTGTTAAGCTTTCCAAAAATGTGATTAAGGGTAGTCGAACCACTTAACTTTCAGTATCACAACAGTGAGTCTGGAGGACTTCAAAATGAGCGATAGACTAGAATGAAGATAAAATTGGATGATTGCCTATTGGACGAGCTGGTGGTCAGGGTCATATTCATTTTTGTACGACGGTTGGCGAAATATGAGCCAGATTGAGTAGGTAGCCTGCATGGCCCAGGGCCAGCCAAGGGTCACAGTGGCCCCACAGATTCTATCTACACAGATGTAGGATCTTAATTTGATAACTCTTTTGTTCCTGACAATTTTCATGCACAGCACAAAATGCAAACTTGTGCTGTTTTTGAGTTTTAAAAGGCTTCTAAAATTCAACTTAGCAATGCCAGACTCGATTTGCCCGAATGAAAAACCTATCATCCCCTACACAAATCTATTAAAATTCACATATGTAATCACATTTCCTGTTGCTGCAGGATTATTTTCCTGCTGTAGCAAACTGGCTCAAATTAAGACCCTACATCTTTTGTTCTTAACTGACTTGCCTAGTTAAATAAATAAAGGTAAACATCTGTACCTGATGTGGAGACCAGTGACTTTTGAGGACACAGAGTACTGGATGGATTTCACTGTACCTCTCTCATCTGGCTGCATTAAATCTTCCACCTCATGTATTGTTGTTGTGAAATGGAAGCCCATGACTGGGAGCTAACAATACATGCTACTACTGCTGTACTGTGAGAGAGGAGAGTGGTGGAAATGCAGAGGTAGAGTGACTATGTCAATGACTGCCACAAAATGACAATGAGTTTATTTTAGGGGAGATGGAAAGTTGAGTTTACTTGTCATCTCTGATACTTTAACAATCACTTATAACCTCACTGTGATATTGGTGGATGAGTTGGATAGGTAGTTACTCCCTTCACAAGAAAGCTCCATTTGCTTCCTCTCCTCATCTCCTTACCTTCATTACCACTGATGTGTAAGAACCATGACAGGTGAAAGCCAAAGGATGGGAGTCTATCCATTGCTTTCATCTGATTCAGTGATCATTAAGGACAGGCGAGAAGAGGAAACCATGACAGAGTAATGATATACAGCCTTTGTCTCCTGCATTTGGATGGAATTAGATAGGGGTGTTTTCTGTGGGCATATGGACCCCCCCTCCTCACCCCACGCTGGCAGGGAGGTGGTGAACACACACATGAATAAGTCATCAAACAGGGAGGTCGGGGGTCAGGAGGACTGCATCCCAGCATGTAAAACTAGCTGCAGTGACATCTTTTATGATGTCATGGTCAGGTTGTGTACTGGTTGTATTTCTTCTGTATTGTAAGAAAGGTTTTGTTACATTTTGAAAATATACAAATATAAATATATTTCTGGAGAGCTTGTATTTCATGGTCTAATTTAATTGGACTTTCAGCTGAACGTGGCTGATCGGTTAGGGGCCAGTGGGGATGGACATACTTGGCTGCACAACACTTTAATGAAAACCTGTCTCCGTGAGAAGGGTTACAGAAGTGTTTGGTGAGAGGGAAGCAGAGGAGGAAGAAGAATAGTGGGGCAGGCAAACACGGGGCAGGCAAAGGTTCGTGATCAGGTCAGAGTCAGGCAGGCAGAATGGTCAGAACCGGGAAAAACTAGGAAACAGAACAAAAGAAACAGGAAGGCGGGAATGAACGCTGGTAAGACCTGACAAGATGAACTGGCAACAGAGAACACAGGTATAAATACACAGGGGATAATAGGAAGATGGGTGACACCTGGAGGGGGGTGGAGACAAGCACAAAGACAGTGAAACAGATCAGGGTGTGACAGGCACATCTATTTTTAAGGGCTGTCAAGACAGAGGTGGAAGAGTTTATGTCCTGTTCTCACTGTGATCAGGCTGTTTGGGAGGACTGTCTTTCTGTCTCTGTGTCTGTCTCTCTGTCTCTGTGTCTGTCTCTCTGTCGGCCTTTCTCTGTCTGTCTTTCTGTGTGTGTCTATGTGTCTGTCTGTCTCTATCTCAAAACCCAGATGAGTTCCTATGGGAATCTCACTGCTCCAGCTCTCCAGCTGTTACTTGATTATTTGGGGGGAGGGGATGAGAGGGGTCCATGTTTAGGCTTAAATCTCTCTGTAACAGGGACATGGTTTGTCCCCCTCTCTGACCCATCTAGATCTGCATGTCACTGTTCTGCCTCCCAAAAACATGTTCACTGGGCATTATGTAATGAGGGTTTACATCATGTGGTGTAGCCTAGAATCTATCAAGTCTCTTGTGTAAGCTTGGAAGGCCAGGCAGACAGGCTCTCTGATGCCAGCTTCCTCTGCTCCCTCTCTACCTCTTTCTCTCTCACACTCCTCTCCTCTTTCAAACCACCCTCTATTCTTCCTCTCCTTTAGAGCGTGTGTGTGCATACACAGGATACTCGAAGGTCACGACCCATTATGCCAGCACAGCATTCTCTCCCCTAGGCAGCCAGCCACCATGTGCCCCCTGAGTATCTGTGTTGAGGATTGTGTGTGTGGGTGTTGAGGAGTGTGTGCATCAGCTCTCAGATGTGATGATTCCAGACCAGTAGTGTTCTGTCCTGTCCTGATACAGCGTCATTACTTGGTCCTCTGTCCTGAAGATGTGTGGTTCAGCTGGTAGAGAATGGCACTAGCAATGCCAGAATATTCATACCCATACAAAAAGGCCCTCACTGTTGTAAGTTGCTTTGGATAAAAGCAACTGCTAAATGGTATGTTACTAAAGGGACACTTCAGGATTTTGGCAATGAAGCCCTTAATTTGACTCTGGGGAAGTAGATAAACTCGTGGATACCATTTGTTATGTCTCTGTGTGCAGTTTGAAGGAAGTTGCTCACTAACGTTAGCATTCTAGCAGGGCGGGGGCGTATGCCTTATGGCCAACGTGACATGGTGTGATGAAAGAAACATACAGGAACTCAAATCCTTCTGTTCACCTGATTTAGAATTCCTCACAATCAAATGTAGACCGCATTATCTACCAAGAGAATTCTCTTCGATTATAATCACAGCCGTATATATCCCCCCCCAAGCAGACACATCGATGGCTCTGAACAAACTTTATTTAACTCTCTGCAAACTGGAAACGATTTATCCGGAGGCTGCATTCATTGTAGCTGGGGATTTTAACAAGGCTAATCTGAAAACAAGATTCCCTAAATTTTATCAGCATATCGATTGCGCAACCAGGGGTGGAAAGACCCTGGATCATTGTTACTCTAACTTCCGCGACGCATATAAGGCCCTGCCCCGCCCCCTTTCGGAAAAGCTGACCACGACTCCATTTTGTTGATCCCTGCCTACAGACAGAAACTAAAACAAGAGGCTCCCACGCTGAGGTCTGTCCAACGCTGGTCCGACCAAGCTGACTCCACACTCCAAGACTGCTTCCATCACGTGGACTGGGAGATGTTTTGTATTGCGTCAGACAACAACATTGACGAATACGCTGATTCGGTGTGCGAGTTCATTAGAACGTGCGTTGAAGATGTCGTTCCCATAGCAACGATTAAAACATTCCCTAACCAGAAACCGTGGATTGATGGCAGCATTCATGTGAAACTGAAAGCGCGAACCACTGCTTTTAATCAGGGCAAGGTGTCTGGTAACCTGACTGAATACAAACAGTGCAGCTATTCCCTCCGCAAGGCTATCAAACAAGCTAAGCACCAGTACAGAGACAAAGTAGAATCTCAATTCAACGGCTCAGACACAAGAGGCATGTGGCAGGGTCTACAGTCAATCACGGACTACAGGAAGAAATCCAGCCCAGTCACGGACCAGGATGTCTTGCTCCCAGGCAGACTAAATAACTTTTTTGCCCGCTTTGAGGACAATACAGTGCCACTGACACGGCCTGCAACGAAAACATGCGGTCTCTCCTTCACTGCAGCCGAGGTGAGTAAGACATTTAAACGTGTTAACCCTCGCAAGGCTGCAGGCCCAGACGGCATCCCCAGCCGCGCCCTCAGAGCATGCGCAGACCAGCTGGCCGGTGTGTTTACGGACATATTCAATCAATCCCTATACCAGTCTGCTGTTCCCACATGCTTCAAGAGGGCCACCATTGTTCCTGTTCCCAAGAAAGCTAAGGTAACTGAGCTAAACGACTACCGCCCCGTAGCACTCACATCCGTCATCATGAAGTGCTTTGAGAGACTAGTCAAGGACCATATCACCTCCACCCTACCTGACACCCTAGACCCACTCCAATTTGCTTACCGCCCAAATAAGTCCACAGACGATGCAATCTCAACCACACTGCACACTGCCCTAACCCATCTGGACAAGAGGAATACCTATGTGAGAATGCTCGTCATCAAGCTCGAGACCCTGGGTCTCGACCCCGCCCTGTGCAACTGGGTACTGGACTTCCTGACGGGCCGCCCCCAGGTGGTGAGGGTAGGCAACAACATCTCCTCCCCGCTGATCCTCAACACTGGGGCCCCACAAGGGTGCGTTCTGAGCCCTCTCCTGTACTCCCTGTTCACCCACGACTGCGTGGCCACGCACGCCTCCAACTCAATCATCAAGTTTGCGGACGACACAACAGTGGTAGGCTTGATTACCAACAACGACGAGACGGCCTACAGGGAGGAGGTGAGGGCCCTCGGAGTGTGGTGTCAGGAAAATAACCTCACACTCAACGTCAACAAAACTAAGGAGATGATTGTGGACTTCAGGAAACAGCAGAGGGAACACCCCCACATCCACATCGATGGAACAGTAGTGGAGAGGGTAGCAAGTTTTAAGTTCCTCGGCATACACATCACAGACAAACTGAATTGGTCCACTCACACAGACAGCATCGTGAAGAAGGCGCAGCAGCGCCTCTTCAACCTCAGGAGGCTGAAGAAATTCGGCTTGTCACCAAAAGCACTCGCAAACTTCTACAGATGCACAATCGAGAGCATCCTGGCGGGCTGTATCACCGCCTGGTACGGCAACTGCACCGCCCTCAACCGTAAGGCTCTCCAGAGGGTAGTGAGGTCTGCACAACGCATCACCGGGGGCAAACTACCTGCCCTCCAGGACACCTACACCACCCGATGCTACAGGAAGGCCATAAAGATCATCAAGGACATCAACCACCCGAGCCACTGCCTGTTCACCCCGCTGTCATCCAGAAGGCGAGGTCAGTACAGGTGCATCAAAGCTGGGCCCGAGAGACTGAAAAACAGCTACTATCTCAAGGCAATCAGACTGTTAAACAGCCACCACTAACATTGAGTGGCTGCTGCCAACACACTGTCAATGACACTGACTCAACTCCAGCCACTTTAATAATGGGAATTGATGGGAAATGATGTAAATATATCACTAGCCACTTTAAACAATGCTACCTTATATAATGTTACTTACCCTACATTATTCATCTCATATGCATACGTTGATACTGTACTCTATATCATCGACTGCATCCTTATGTAATACATGTATCACTAGCCACTTTAACTATGCCACTTGGTTTACATACTTATCTCATATGTATATACTGTACTCGATATCATCTACTGTACTCGATATCATCTACTGTATCTTGCCTATGCTGCTCTGTACCATCACTCATTCATATATCCTTATGTACATATTCTTTATCCCCTTACACTGTGTATGACAGTAGTTTTTTTTTTTTTTTTTTGGAATTGTTAGTTAGATTACTTGCTCGTTATTACTGCATTGTCAGAACTAGAAGCACAAGCATTTCGCTACACTCGCATTAACATCTGCTAACCATGTGTATGTGACAAATAAAATTTGATTTGATTTACATACTCATCTCATATGTATATACTGTACTCGATATCATCTACTGTATCTTGCCTATGCTGCTCTGTACCATCACTCATTCATATATCCTTATGTACATATTATTTATCCCCTTACACTGTGTATAAGACAGTAGTTTTTTGGAATTGTTAGTTAGATTACTTGTTCGTTATTACTGCATTGTCGGAACTAGAAGCACAAGCATTTCGCTACACTCGCATTAGCATCTGCTAAC